>NC_047151.1:25097100-25219600 GCF_009819705.1 Hippoglossus hippoglossus | reverse complement strand
TGAGAGCTCGGGGATGTGGAGGCGGCAGCATCGGATCAAATGGGACCAGCACTTGGTGAGAATGTAGAATGGAGAGTTCTGACGTGAGGGGAATGAGTTTTAGATTTCTTCTGGGTACAGATCAGGGCTGTCACCATATCACATGTTCACTTATAAAATAAAACATTTGGCATTTTGCTTAATTTTTTTAAACCAATCATCAGTGTCTTTCCTTCTTGATTTGACTCCTTCTCTTTTCCCGTCAGGTCTTTCCCTCAGAATCATCAGTTCAGTGGCTCAGGACCAAATTACACGACGCCAGCTGAAGTGTCTGCAGAGACAGTTTGTCCTCCACTGTTGCTGAAGCACGTCTTTGTGCCAATGGACACCATCAAATCCAGTACGTCTACAGACTTCGTTAAATTAGAGTTTATATGGATTATTGTGTGTTATAGTAATTAAGTGTTCCTTATGATTTGTGAGGATTTATCCACGTGTCCTCTCGCCTCAGGTCAGCTGGAGCCGATCACTTTATTCGATCAGGGCGGCGTCCACGTCTCTCTTCACTTTGCCAGGAACTCTCCAGTGGGTCACCCGGGCGTCGCTGTGGTCGTCATCTCCACCGTGAACACGTCCGCCCTCGATGTGAGAGACTTCCTGTTTCAAGCTGCTGTTCCCAAGGTAACACACTCCGGTCACAGTGGTTGAGTTTCACACTAAAGTTTCACATCAGCAGGTTAAAGACTGTGATGAACTTTTTATTCAGTTTTGAAACTTGAACTTTTTTTAACCCTGAGGAAAGTAAAACTCGTTTTAGTGCTGAAACATGTTTTTCCTGTTGCCTCCTGATCAATCTGCTGATTAACATACAGGGACATTCAAACTTCCCCTGCTTATTTTAAAGACAAAACAATTATTGTGGAATTAAAAACGTTATATTGTCCATAAGCCCTCAAGACAGTGTGTTCACCCCCCTGTAACGTCACAGAGCTGAAGCTGACGCCAGTGCTTAATGCAGCTGCCCACTGTTCCCAGTCACATGCTCTCCAGACACTGTTAGAAGACTGTTCCTCATCAGAGCAGCATCAGGAGATTCTGATGGACAGTAGATCGTCATCATTATATCTGAATGATGCTGGTGCTCCCTGCTGGAGACAGGCCTCCACTAGATGGAGCACTACGGTGGCCCGGAGAGCTCAACGCACTGCAAACAACGAAAACACGTGTAAATAGAAAAAACACGTGCAAATTAAGAAAACAACTTAATGACACATGCGCTGCAAAAAGTCACAACACATGCAAACATAGAAACGCGCTGCAAATTGCAAAAAAACGACAACGGAAATGTTTCCAGGGGACCCAAAAAAGTGAGGAACCTGCCGCAGTTCAATGCTTCGTGAAGTTATCGAAGTCTGTTACTCATCAGTGGTTATGGAACATTTCTGTATTTGCTTGTGTTGTGACTTTTTTTTTACGTGTCGTCAAATTGATGAAGTTGTTTTCTTCATTCGCAGACAAGCAGGTGCAGAACAGACACTGTACGAGTTATTGACTGTTGTGATTTTTCCTGCAGAGCATGTTGGTGAAACTTCAACCCGCCTCAGGGACGCACCTCGCTCCATACAACCCCCTCCTGCCTCCACCTGCCATCTCCCAGGTCGTCCTGCTGGCCAATCCTCAGAAGGTACCAGACTACTGGTCCCATAACGGGGGAATTTACCACCATACAGTTGCAAAGGAAGAAACTGGAAAAAAATTCTAAACATGCAATATCAATATGAGAAAATAAAAATAGAAATAATATGTACAATGTAAACAGGATAAATCTTTGTATCTTTACAAGATTGTGACTCATTTCACAAGTAGAGGAAACAAATTTCCCAGAAACTGCTGCAACACATGAAGCTTCAACCCTAAAAATGTTGAATGTCTTTGGTTTTTTTAAGCTTGATTTGAATTTTATTTATATTTATAATTATACAAATTCACGCCTTTGTTTCCCCAATACCGACGTCTGTTCTTTTCCTTCCTTTCTTCAGCGGCAGGTGCGTCTGCGCTACAAGCTGAGCCTGACACATGGAGACCAGCAGCTGATGGAGACCGGAGACATCCACAGCTTCCCGGACTGGAACTCTCTGATCGGCCACTGAAAACTTCGCTCTGGAATCTAAAATAAAACTTTGTAGCTGGAACTTAAACCTTAGATTTTGAAAGAAAAGATGAACAAAAAGGTGGGAAACCACATCTGGAGTCGATCTTCACGAGGTAAACGACAAGCGAATATCGATATTTACTGAAATATGACGTGTTTTTTTTTTTTCATCTTGAAAGTTATTTTTATCACCTTCTACCTGATTCTGGTTTTCAGTATTATGGGATGGTGCGTCTTCTGTTTTTGTGATTGCTGCCTGTTGTTGAGAGTTCGCACACGAGCCTAGTTGGATGAAACAGTATTTTTTTCCACCTGTGTATTTGTTGCCTGCAGATTGAATTTTGTATTTATTTGCTGTTATTCTCATGTGACGTTCAAAATTCTTAAACTGCCTTAAGATGGAAATGTTTTTCGTGTGTGTGTTTGAGAGAGAAACTCATGTTCTCTGCTTTCAGGAGATGAGTTGATTGAACGTGTGACCTTACCAGTGGATTTTCTACAAGGTGCTGGTTGTATCTTGAATCTTATTTTCTTAAAAGGTGATGTTAGAGTTATCGTTTCTACGGAGAATGAAAGCAGTGAAACTTCCAAAATAAATAAATCGGTGGTATTTTGAAAAGAAAGATTAAAGTGTTGGGAATTGATAAAACACTAGAAAAAAAACAATTTTGACACAAGGTTCATTTCTACAGGAACAAGCAAAATAAAGTTTTCTGTATTTTGCTGTTAACATTGTTATGATGCGTTTCTGATGTTGGCGGCGATGCGTCTTCAGCTTCCTTATTTCTCTGAATCATCGCAACAAATCTAAGATATTAGTGATAAAAACACTTTAATATGAGCAGAAACTTTGTAGTCACACATTTGAGAAGCAGGAAATGTTGGCATTTGACATTTTGGGTTGATAATTGATGAGTAACTGAAATTGTTGCCAGTTAACTTTTAGTTTCAAACAAAAACATTATAACGTCCCTGAAGGTCACGTTTATTAAAGATCTGCTGTGTTGGGCTGCATTGGTTCATCTGCGTGTCCCTAATAAACTGCCCACTTCCCTGTATCGTGGGTCGAGAGTCGTCGGCGTCTGAAAACACCAGTCAATCAACTTCATTGATCATATTTATTATATGACATCAGCAGGTTAAAATACATGTTTATTATGTACATATATGTAACAGGGGTGTTAGATAAAGTGCCAAATACAATTTTACAAAAAACAAACAAACGAAAATAAGAAAAAAAAAACCAAAAAATGGGATTTTGTGGAAGACCATCACAACCGTTAGCCCGGTCCGACAGTTCATTGCTTGGTGGCCGAGCCGGTTGGCTCAGTGCGGCTGGTCCCGGGTCAGTTTGGCACGATTCGCCCAGAGGAGTCAAAGTCACGCGGTCCCGGGAGACACGATGAATACTGTTGTTTTGTTCTTTTTATCTTTAAACATGAACCGACATCGACACGCACAACACGTCCCGCCTCGTGAGCTTTGAAGAAATCAGAAATCCAGCATCGTCGCTTCAAGGTTATTTATCTGAGCTGCTCGGGCGGAGAACTCCGGGGGAAAGTTTCGTAGATATAAGACGACAGACGACACTTTCCAGACGTTGTTTTGCTTTTTCTATTTTTTTCTGACAAACAAGAGGAAGTTGACGTTCTTCAAACAGAAGTTTTTTTTAGAGTTCGATGCTCGGTGTGTGTTACAGAGACGACGGGTGATAATCCATGAGGTCGGGAGCGAACACACACACACGCAATCCACCTGCATGTTTTATTATTTTTCAGGAGCTACAAAAGTTGATAAACCTGCTTCCAGGACTTGAATCCCCGTTCATCGCCTGCGGCAGTGATGGATGTACGGATACTTGGCGATGAAGACTCTGGTCTTTCAGTCACGACCGGCTGATTCAGACGCCTGTTCGCTCGGGAGAGTTTCTCTTTCTCCGCTGTCGGAATTAAACGTTTCTCTGCGAGCTCTGAAGTTCGTGTTAAGACGTCTGCGTCTGAGAGGCTCGTGTGAGACTCTCCCTCCTCTTCATCCTCTTCCTCAGCAGTCACACAGCTGACTGTCGAAGCCTCAACGGATTTCGTTACGAACGTCTTCATCTCTTCTTCACCTTTTTCCTCACTGATGCTTTCAATTTGTGATTTTACACCCTACTAACTTTCCTCTTCTTCTTCCTCAACTGGCGCCTCCTCTTCCTCTCCTTTTTCCTCCTCCTCCTCCTCCTCCTCTGCCTCCTCTTCCTCTCCTTTTTCCTCCTCCTCCTCCTCTGCCTCCTCCTCCTCTCCTTTTTCATCCTCCTCTGCCTCCTCCTCATCTCCTTTATCCTCTACATCCTCTACATTCTCTTCTGTCTCTCCCTCCTCTTCTTCCACTTTCTCCTCATTCTCACCCTCCTCTTCCTCAACTTTGTCGTCCTCCTCTTCTTCCACTTTCTCCTCTTCCTCCACATGTTCCTCCGTCTCCTCCTCTACGTTCTCCTCCATCTCTCCCTCCTCTTTTTCCTCCACTTCTGCCATCTCAATTTCATTTTCCTCTTCCCCCTGACTGTCTCTCTCTCCATCTATTTCTCCTTCTACCTCCTCCTCTTCTACAATTTCTTCCTCATCACCCTTTGCCTCCTCATTTTCTCCAACATCTTCTTCCTCCTCCTGTTGATCCTCTTGACTTTTCTCAATCCCCTCCTCTTCCTCTTTAGTCTCCTCCTCCTCCTGACATTTCTCGATCCCCTCCTCTTCCTCTTTGGTCTCCTCCTCCTCCTGACTTTTCTCGATCTCCTCCTCTTCCTCTTTGGTCTGCTCGTCGTCCTCTCCATCATCATCTTCTTGCTTTTCCATTTCATCCGTCTGCTCTGCTCCGTCCTCTTCTAATTGCTCCACTCCGTTTTCCTGCCCCTCTTCCTCCTCCTCGTCCTCTTCTCTGGCCTCCTCCTCTTCCTCTTTGGTCTGCTCGTCGTCCTCTCCATCATCATCTTCTTGCTTTTCCATTTCATCCATCTGCTCTGCTCCGTCCTCTTCTAATTGCTCCACTCCGTTTTCCTGCCCCTCTTCCTCTTCCTCCTCCTCCTCCTCTTCTCTGGCCTCCTCCTCCTCCTCCTCTTCCTCTTCATCCGGGACTCCATTCTGTTTACTGTTGTGATTCTCCTCGTCTTCTTCCTTGTCAGATCCTACGTGGTTCTGTCCCTCGCCATTCGGCTCCGCCCGGTCCTCCTGCGTCCTGTCTACGTCGCAGATCTCCCTCCCCCCGCCGTTGCCGTTCTTCAGGTGCACGTGGTTGTGGTTGTTGTGCTCCAGGTCCTCCAGAGTGATTTCGAACTGGAAGCGGTCGTGCTGAAGGTGTCGGTCCGGGGGAGGCGAGGGAGACTGGGGCATGGTGCTCAGGTACCACTCCCTGTTCTCCTCCAGCGTGTCCAGGAGCTCCTGGGCGTCCGGGTGCACCAGGTCGGCCCACGTCTCCCACAGCGGATGCACGATATAGTCGATGAAACCCACCTGGAAAAACATTGACCTGATTAGATTTCAGAGGTCGAAGGTCGTGGTTACCTCATATCATCTATTCATCTGACTGTGTTAACAATGAGAGATTTGAGGAGGTTGAGATCCATCGTTACCTGACTCTTCTCCACAGACGCTGTGTGTTTGTCACACATGGCGCTGATCTCCATCCCTCTCTCTCGCTCTTTGTCGCCCTGTCGGAAAAACTCCTCCATGATTCTCTCCGTCCACTGTCGGTACAGCGGTAACGCCTTGGTGGGGTTGCTCAGGTCGGCACAGTGCACCATGTTCCTCAGCACCTGCACGCACGAGAACGTTGGGACGCTAATGTTACAACAAACGCTGTGGACGTGTCGAGATTTTAATTTAATGTGAGACAGAACAGAACAGGCACTGGTATCGTTGACGGTTCACCTGTATTCGCTCTGTGTAGTGGTCGAGCAGCAGAACACCAGAACTCGTCACCTTCTTCGTCTCCACCATGGTCTTCAGGTCACCCAGCAGGGTCATGTGTTTGGACATGTCTGTGGCCAACACCTGCAGAAAGAGACACAACTCACCAGAATGAATTTCATCAAGATCCATGAAATATCTCCCTGGGAAATCTGTGAAAATGTAAAAAGAAAAAAAAAACTTCCTGGATCTGTGTCAAAATGCAATGAGTTCATTCTTGGCCGATGTCTCATCCTTTAACGAAGTTTCGTGAAATCCTGCTGAAAACCTGACAAACAAACAAACTAACCAACAGACACAAACATGACCTCAAACTATTCTTAATCCTAAACTGTCGACTGAAAGCAGGAACAACGTGTGATGTTGACAGTTGAAATCAGGGATTCAGAAAGTTTTTAAAAGTTTTAAAAGGGTAAAAGTTATTCAGGGACATTCTGGAAGCAGTGAACAGAAGCCACAGAGTAACTGAAACTAAGGAGAATTAGATTTTGTGTGTTTGTGGTGAACGTCCTCCTCACCATGTCGATGACGAGCTTGCGAAGGCTCTGCCGCTGTCTCTTGGTGAGGTTTTGGAAAATGTCACAGTTTTCCTGGTGCAGGAGCTTGAAGCCGACAGCGAGATGATGGTTCTCCAACACTGACTCATCGTTGTACATGAGGGCCAGTTCTGAGTCTGAGCAGAGAGAGAGAGACAGAGAGAGAGAGAGAACGATGGAGGAGGGGAAACGGTTTGTGCAAACATCCAGAAACACGTCTCACTGGTTGTGTTTGTGCTCACTGGTGTTGATGAGGAACTGATTGGAGACGCCAGGGTGGTCGACGTCGTGGATGGCTGCAGCGAACAGAGAGGCCAGGATCTCCAGGTCAGTGAAGACGGCCTGAACGGGACGAGGGACGAGGGAACAGGGACGAGTCAGAGAAAAGAGAAGAGAGACAAGTCAAGTTACTTTTATCAGATAAAAATACGGGAATTTGAGATATTCAGAGTCGCAGAATTCTCCAACAACAGACCGCTCAGCTGCATCATGTACACCATCTTCCAGGTAAACACAGCCAGAGTGTGTGTGTGTGTGTGTGTGTGTGTGTGTGTGTGTGTGTGTGTGTGTGTGTGTGTGTGTGTGTGTGTGTGTGTGTGTGTGTGTGTGTGTGTGTGTGTGTGTGTGTGTGTGTGTGTGTGTGTGTAGTGTCTACATACATCAAGGGCCGGTGTGGACAGCAGGACGTGTGTGGACTGGGTGACGTCCGCAGCATGGAGGCTGTTGTGGTACGCTACGTTTCCATGGTAATGGTCCTCCAGGGTCATCACGTAGGTGACAAAGGTGTCGAGTGGGATTCGAAACGTCTTCAACAGCTCGCGCTCCTGAGGAGGAGGGAGGAGAACAGGGGAGTTCACTAACCCTCCACCAGGAGTTCATCGTGTACAACACACACACACACTATGGCTGTGTTTACCTGGAAGATGGTGTACATGATGCAGCTGAGCGGTCTGTTGTTGGAGAATTCTGCGACTCTGAATATGTTGAAGCTCCACTTGTCCAGATCCTCCAACTCCTGTTTAAACAGCACAGACATGGACACGTGTGTTAACTGCTGAACAATCAGAACACAGGAAACATAGCAAAGGCTCCATTAAAAGATTAACTTAAAATATTCATTAAAAGTCTTCTAAACAATAGTACAGATTCATTTTTAGAGCATCACAGGCAGAGTTAAGTCGACTCTGGGGTTTTTAGAACACACTGCGACATGATGCATCATATTTACTAAACAAAATTTATGAAAAATGTCAGAAATCCACATAATAAAACTAAAATAAACAACAATCAATGTCCAAAAGTTGAACCAGCCAATCAGAAGTTACTTTAGAGGTAAAATAATTAGTTAATTGTCTGATTAGCAGGAGATTTCAAGTAAAAAGTCACAGTTTCAAACTTCTCAAATATGAATATTTTCTTTGATCAGCGTAAATTTAACAGCTTCAGGTTTTGTGTTCGTGGGATCAATTAATTTAAGTGAGTTTCTTACAGTTGGTTGAAAAAACTGAAAGCCTTATTATTCCATTATGAAAATGAGCACGAGTCGCAGCCCTGAATGACCAAATACAAACATCGTGTTGTGCATCACAAGTTTTAAAGGTTAAATCATTTTTACAATTTTAGGTCTTATCATCCAGAATAGTTAAAGTTAAAGAGAATCCCAGTAAAACCTGTGCTTATGAACAGTTGAAGCTTCTTTCATTCGGGTGCCGGTGCCTTTTAAACAATGATCACACAGCAGACGTCACGATAAATAACCTCCATCGTTCCGTCTCAGCGTCCACAGATATCTGCAGCCTCTTTCACTTCCATGAAACCACAAACAGTAAATAATTCATGTTCACATCGAGAATAGAGACGCAGAGCGAGAGACTTTTGCTTCTGAAGACGGGAGGAAAGGAAAGAATGAGGCGGACGTGAACCTAACAAATGTCTCAGTGAAAAGATGCTATAACTTGTTATTCACTGGTGGGAAGCGTCTGAATAAAACTATTTACTGGGAGAAGAATCCCATCATTGAATGTTCAAAGTCAGAGCTGCGATTGTGTAACTCGTTCTCTGTGAGTCACACAGACGAGCAGACCTTGGCGAGCTCGTCCTCGTGGTCTGTGTTGACGCCGAAGCGAGGCATCGAAGTGCTGGAGAGGCTGGAGCTGTGAGACAGTTTCCTCACGCCGCTGATGTGACTCATGGGTTTGTCTTTCAGGGTGGGAGACGGGATTTCCTCATCGTTCTGCTTGTCTGCAGATTGATGGACAAACGGCAACAATCACACACAGAGAGAGAAAGAGAGGGAGGAGGACTTATTGCTTTTGTTTGGGGCGAAAGTCGTAAAATGTTGTCGTGGACAGGGATCAGCTCCTGGTCCCCACTCACCCAGGAAGGTGCTGGAGATGTATTCAGACACCTGGTTACCAGAGCGACTCATCTCCGACAGATGGGACAGTTCTCTGTTCAGCATCCTCTTAAACTGTCGACGAGAGAAAAACAGAAACCAGTCAATCTCTCGGTTTGTTAGTGGGAGAAACATCGAGGTAATTACCAATCAACTCGTGTTGTTCATTTATAAACTGTAGAAACTTCACATCTCTTCTCTAATGTCACTACAGTATATGATCCAGGAACTTCCTCACCTCACGTATGACCTTTACGCTCTAATGTTGGCAGAACTGGGTTCTCATATTTTAATCTTTTAAATGGAATGAGCTGTTATTATAGTCTTACGAATTTCGCATTGGTGTTTTTTAAATCTTTGTTATCTGATATTTATTGTGATGTTTTTAAATAACTCCTTGTTGTGTTGTTTTTATTTGGTTGATTTTCATTTGGTCTTCGCAACGGAAAAGTTCATTGTTTAAGTATTTTACAAAAAATAGAAGTATTTGAGAATCCACTCACAAACAGGACAAACTTTTTATTCATTTATTTTCTATTCTCTTTAACTAAATTTTTGTTTTTCCAAAAAAACGTGTTACAGATGAGTAAAGCAATAAGATATTTCATAGATGAAAAATGAATTTAACTACTGAAAACAATAAACATAAAGTTAAGACTCTTCCCAAAGACCCAGATTAATGATTTGAACCTTTAATTGGTGGGAAAAAAAATCACTTTCAGTGGATATTTCATGGACTGTCGCAGTTGCCCCATAAGATTACATTGTAGCCACTGCCGCTGTGTCATGGCTGCTGCTGGCTGAGGCTGGATCGATTCCTAAAGTTTCAGTAAGTACCATCATTAACCACTAATATATAAACGTAGGGCCCAGGTTGAAAAATACTGTGATTCTCCCATATAAGTATATAATCAATATACAAATGTACACACAAATATACAAGGATCTATAACAATGGACAGCCCAACTCTAGAAAGGTTTAAATAAGTGCACGTATCAGTCTGAACACCAGACGTATCTGACAGTCAGGTCCTGCTGATCTCGACTCACCTTGTTGGAGGCCATTTCACTGACGGAGCGGTGAGTCTGAATGGTCTCCAGCTGGTCCAGGCACCAGTCCAGTTCCTCCAGAGTGTCCAGGGCGAGCTGCTGGTACTCCTGGTCTGATAGTGTCGCCCTGGGACTGACGCACACTCCGCCCAGAGGAGACCTCCTATAAAACACGGTGCTCAGTTCAACCAGCAAGAAGCTGCAGGCAAGTTAGCAACATGTTTACAGCAGCATGTGCTCCTCAACTTTATCAATGTGTTGATACCAGTTCCCCACATGCTTTTAAACATGTTTTTTATTTTATTAATTTAGGTTTTGTGGCAGGATTTTTTTACTTTCTACCTTGTTTCTATATGTTTAACTGAGACAACTTTATTTACGGCGGGGTTTCCCTTTCCCCCTGGAACTTTAAGGTCTCATAAACTGTGGTAAAGTCTAAACTACCGATTTTGTGGCGGTCACACAAACACACTTTCATGATGAGCATCAGTGGGATATTTCAGGACATTTAGACTCAGAACTGACTTGACTGTTGGCGTGGAGACGTTGGCGAGGATGGTGAAGTTGCTCCGTACTGATCGAAGACTGGCCAGTACCTAAATCATCGCACAGCATCATGGGATACCACCGTCAGAGAACTGTACATGTCAGACTGAATGCCACACACTGATTTCAATCCTTCAACGTGCTGATTTCAATATTTTCACTTTACATTTAAATATTTGGCCACAAACGGCTGAGAAGCTATTTGTGGCCTTTGGAACCAGCAGGAAACATTTAAAACAATTCATATCTATCCAGTAAACTCAGTAAAACACCTCACCTGAGCGAAAGGTGTGACGATAAACTCCTCTGCCGTGTGCCTGAGAGGAGGAGCAGATGGAAGAGTTGGAAAAGAGAAAGGAGAAGAGGTGATTGAAATTAAAAATATCAACATTTAAAGATACACTCTCTCCCCTCCCACTCATTATCTCAGCTTCTTCCTGAGCCTCACCCTTCACTGGCGAGGGAGGAGTTTCGAGAGACCGTCTTGGGCGACATGTCGTAGTCCGAGTCCGAGCGGTAGAGGAAGGACTCTCTTCTCTGGCCCGAGGGGAAGGAGGTGTGCAGGGTGAGGCCTGGACTCTGCGAGCCCAGGGGGCTGTGACCCGGTGACACGCCATTTTCTGTTTCGTAGCTGGAACACGAGAGTGAGGATCAGCGAGGGGGGACACAGGGGATGCACAGCGTTCTGCAAGGTTAAAAGGTCAAATTGTGTGTGAACCTGTCGGTGTCGGCATGCGTGATGGAGATGCGTGGTGGGATTCGGAGAGGGAGGGTTGTGGGACGGGACACGTTGCTCAGGACCTCTGGTGAACGGGTGCGATCTCTTGGGCGGAGCCAGCAGGGCACCTGTTGGGTTAGAGGGTCGAGTTTGAAGTTAATTCTCTCTTTCATTCAAGGCCACAAAAGAGGCCGAATCACTGTTCACAGCTACAAATACGCATTTAATTACTTTCAATTAAGTTTTATATTTTTAAATGAGTAGTTACAAGAAGACTTTTGTTTCCATTTTTTTACATCCAGTGTGAAAACAAAAGTAAAAGTTTTTTCAGACTTTGGAAGCAATGGGACAAACCGTAAACACAACACGACATATTATCACATTATTAAGTGTGAGCAAACAGCTGCCAATTTAAAGGTTTAGTTCGCACAAAAATGATGCACGTTAGCATTGCTACTTCCGGTAGCCCCATTTAGGCTAAAAACATAATTTAAATGACGTCATTTCCAGTTGAATTTGAATGTCGGGGCTTAAAGACACTTGGACAGGAGCAGAATGGAAACATGTTGTGTTTTGTATCTGTTGTTTTTCTACGTTTGAAGGGTCGGTCTCCATTTACCTCAATTGTATTGGATTTGGCTGCAACGCTGTTTACCCCTAATGATTAAATTTTCATTTTTGGGTGAACTATGTCATGACTCTGGACTTTGAGTATGTTAGTTTTGATCTTGGACTCTTTATTACTTTTCCTGTTTTCCTTGTGTTGAGGTTTGTGTGGATTTGAGTTCTGTGTGCCCTGTTTTATTGTGTGTGTTTCCACCTTGACTTCCTGTCTTTGTCCTGTTTCCACCCTAGTGATTGTCTGCACCTGTTCCTCATGTGTTTCACATGTGTCCCCCCCCCCCCCCCCCCCCCCCCCCCAGCAGGTTAATAGGCCTCCAGCTTCCTCTCAGTACCTGGAGACTTGATGAGAGTCTCCTGCTCCGCCCTCTGCGCAGCTCGGCCCCCAGAGTGGCCCCAGATGTATAAGATCTGCTGTAGCGCGATGACTCCGCCTTCTCCCCGGCACCTGTTACATCAGTGTCGTTGCCCTGTGAGACAGGACGGAGGGCAGATGAGGAGAAACGGGGAAGAGGAGCGAGAGAAATACATCTTCATCTCTTTATATACACACACCTTTTGTATCTGACAATAAAAAATCTCTTTCTGTGATAAAGTCGAGAATCATACAGTTGTTGTTGTGACACATTTACCAAACGATGTCAATTTGCCACATTTTTAATTCTGAAACTTCCGCAAAAAGACATTTTGCTACAAATGATCAATGTGTGTGTTTTTACATGACGGTGCGTGTGTTGGGCTCCGTGCACGTGAGCGTGTGTGTCTGGGATAAGGCCTCTACAGACCGAGCTCTTGGAGGCTGATCTGCACTGCAGCACCGTAGCAACAAAACACTGGGGGAATGGCAGCAGTTGCTAGGCAACAGTGCCGTGTTGCTTCCATGCTGCGTTTGATGTCGTCCAGACCCAGATGTGGAAGGATGCTCACATCCGCACGCGCATACACACACACACACACACACATGTATGGGCACTCACTCAGCATAATCAATAAATAAGGTCTTGAATAATGCATCGGATTATGTCCTTCAACCAACACGTCACCTTTAAAAGAAAACAGCTCATTTCCATAGAGGACGGAGACAGAGAGGAGGCTGGGGGAGACGAGCCGTCCACTCTGACTTCCCAGTGCGTTCACAACGAGAACAAAGGGAGCCTGGATGTGTGAGGTCTGTATGTCATGGATCACATTCAAGAAAACACACGCTCCACCTGCTATGGACTGACAAACAGGTTTTCTCACTCTCATCCACCATTGTTTACACTCTCACCTCTTCTCCAGTCACCGACAGCACGCTGCGGCTCTTCTTCATTCTGATTGGCTCGTTCTGGGCCCCAGGGCGGAGCGTTCCCGAACCCAGGCAGCAGAGCAGGTGGAGAGCCAGGACCGGAGAGGTCAGAGGTCACTGCAAGGTCAAACCGGGGTCAGACCGGGTCACAACCGGCCCCCATTGGAGCTGACTCAAAGCCAGCCGACCGCCTCGCGCTCCGTCCGCACCTCAGTCGGCTGAAAACCGGCGTCCTCCTGCTGCAAAGCAGTGAAGGTGCATGTATGCGCCCACTGAGGGTCCAGGTCCCGTGTGAGGTTAATGACCTTTGCTCTGATTCGTTGTTTTTTCCCCAAGCCAAAGGTGGAAGAAATACAAATCCAAAGTTTCAGTCCATACTTGTGTGAGCTACAAGTTTGTGTTAAAGAGAAAGTGTGTCTGCATGTCGTCCTCCTCTGGCTACACAAGCCAACGAGATATCCTGGTCAGAGCTCATGATGTCGGTGCTAAAGAAAACACTTCCCCATGTTTTCTAGAATAATTATCCAACCTGGAGTATTGTTCGCACGACCTTTTCCCGGATGTGAACCTGATCCAACATGAATCCAGTTTCCACAATGATTAAGAATCCAAAAAAGAATTTACACCAGGTCTCCTCCTGTCTCAGATCAGACTTCCATTGTCCGACTGGTCACACGGATCCAAACTCTGCAGAGGGAGAAGAGTTAAATATGTTCTGAGAAATCCAGAGGTCAGAACTTCCGGTTCGATTTCCCTGGATCCATCTTTGATTCGGTCTCAGTGTCTCCTGTCCTGTGTCGATTCCCTTGAAGAAAACACACATTAAAGAGTTTAAATCTCCCTCAGGATCAATGAAGTGTCTAATCTGGACAATCTGAGAAAGAACGAGCAGGAGAATCGTCGGCTGATTTTCTTCTTGAATTCACCTTTACTCATTCAACATGAGAAAATCCTCTACCACATAAACAGTTGTCCTTTAGTAACATAAACCACCTTGCAGATTCTGTATGTGAAGGAACAGATGCTAATTAATGATGAATAAAATCTAAACTTGTTCACTAATATCCTAACAAATGGTTGCCGGACTGATGAATGAATCAGAAAGAGGACAGACCTCACTGAACACTGTGTCTGTCCTTGCAGGATCTTTACCTTCAGTTTGGCTAATTCTGAGCAGACACTGCAACACCAAGGCTCTGTGATGTTATATAATTACTCTGAGCAGTCTGAGCTGACCTAATTCCATTGGATAGGACCGGCTCCAGCATATCGGGATGTTTATGACTGAGCTGGTGCACAGACATAGTGGTGGGAGACCACTTTCTTCCCAGGGTCACTGAGAACACACCCACTCAAGGAGAAGGGCTTTCACGCCGGCGTCTGGAGATAATAATAAGAACAGGTGTGTGTGTGTGTGTGTGGAGGAATCAACAAATGCACAGTGACACAGTGACATATATATGCACAGACAATGAGAAATATGAGCACACACACACACACACACACACACACACACACACACACACACACACACACAGACACACACAGACACACACACACCATGGCTGTGGCAGTACAACCTCCACTACAGATAAAGCAGCTTATAAAACCAAGCAGCAATGCATCAATATGCAGCTCAACTAGCAGCCGGCTCTTCAGTGACAAACCCCCCCCCCAGTATATATATACACACACACAGATAACACACACACACACACACACGCCGGCAGCCTGCATGTATGAGGACTGCCCTGCCATCATGCCTGTGTCAGACAGACACACATGTACATCAACACGCACACACACACACACAGACACAGACACACACACAGGGAGGCTGCAGCATGTAAGAATAAAAACACACACTCACCTTGGTCGCCTCAAGATCAATGGGAAGATGGGCTGGGCCTCGTCTTTCTTTTTTCACTTGTCTCCATCTTCCTCCCTCTGTCTCTCTGCAGACTCACAGTGTGTCACCACGGCGAGAGGAGAGAGAGAGAGGGAGAGAGAGAGAGAGAGATTGGGAGAGAGAGAGAGAGAGAGAGAGAGAGAGAGAGAGAGAGAGAGAAAACACTTGGCGTCTTCATGAATATCCGCGGCTTCACCAGCATCCCTCCCTCCCTCCCTGACTCTCCTCTCCCTCTCCCCTGCCACAGTGGTCTCCCCCAGCCAACCCCCCCCCCCCTTTCCCCTTCCCCACCACAACCTCCATGGAGAAGCCCATCTCCGCTCCCCCATCCCTTCCCCTTCTCCTCCTCCTGCTCCTCCTGCACATTATCCATTAATCCCATATAACAGCCTCCACTGCTCCTCTCTCTCCATCGGTACCCCCCCTCTGCCTATTTTTTTTATTTCTCCTCCTCTGGCAATGTCTTTTATTTTTCTCGCTCTTATTGGCAGCCACACGCCAATTCTCTGCTTCAATAGTCAGGCGTCCCTGCTCTCAACCTCTCACACACACAGACACACACACAGACACACACACACACACAGCACATTTTTGTTGGAGCACACTGCTCATATTTGAAAAAATCACAATAAGGATCCATGGCTCCTGTTACTCGCTCTGCTTTTCCCCCCCTTCCCCTCAAATTGACTGTGTCCTGTTCCAGTCATTCAAGGACACGCAGCACATTTATTCACTTAAAGCCCAGAAACAAGAAATCAAGCTGCTCCTTCTTTTAAAATATTGGGACAGTTTGGAATAAGCTGGACTGTCTTTTATATTTTGTGCGAAAGCTACATTTGATGAATTAACTCCTTCATTAGAAGCAATGTGGTTTTTATCAATGTTGTCATGAAGCTGTGAAAAATATCCATTAAAAAAAATTACAAATCCTGAGATGACTTGAAGATGAAAACTCCTTGTTTAATCAGTCCAACAGTAAATGTTCAATTTAACATCAGTGAAGGAAAACAACCAAGACTGTAAATGTTTATATCAACTGGAATTAAACTGGTTCAAATTACTTTACTTTACAAAACAACATCCTGAGGTGAAGTACGGCTGCAGTGACATCATCGATTGATCAGTGGATTATTTTCAATGATTCATCGCTTGGTCAATAAAATGTCCAAAAATAGTGAAAAATGCACATAATCAGTCAAACTACATGTTTTGACTGATCAATGGTCTCATTCTTAAAGATATTTAGCTCAATATGATGTAAGAAAAGTGGAATTAAGTAAATCTGAGAGGCTGCAACAAAATTTGAAAATTCAGCTATGAGAAAGGTAAATAAACTTTCTGTGGGACAGTCTCTGTTGATCCCTCGTTCAAAAACCTTTGTTTGCTCATTTCTTCTTCATTTAAAATGGTGTAATATAAAACCCGACTATTGCATAAACTGTGGACAGATGAATGAACACACAGAAGCAGTTCTCCATGAGGACGCTGGTCCTGTCACTCGCCCATCGACATTATCTAGATGTGATTTATGCCCCGCGCCTGCGCTGATTGTTTCCTATTTACAAAAGTGACCGCGCAAAGAAGCTTTGCCTCAAACAATCCTGCTCAGGACACTAAATCAAACCCTCCGATTAATTATGAAGGAGAGGGAGGGAGGGAGAGAGGGAGAGAGGGAGCGAGAGATTAATTATGCAGGTGAAAGAGCGAGAGATGGAGAGAGAGAGAGAGAGAATATGGCAGAAAATGAGTCATGATTCACAGAAACAAGAGGAAAAGTTCATAAACTGAAAATAAACTCTAGTTTTATTAAGTTCTACAACACAACTTACAAACTGTCTCACAACTTCAGGCACAAATACAGAATACAACATATTGTGGGTAAAACCTTCACCCAAAAACTATTAAATTACAATAGAAACATTTCTCAAACTTCAAATCACTTTAGATTTTAACGATACTCGATCAAACCGTTGATACAAAATGAATCACCAACTTTTTATCGCGTGATTATTGTTTCAGTTATGTTTCAAACAAAAATACTAGAAAATCTGAATCTTATCAGTGAGACGCTCTCGTAACGAGTAAGTTAAATAAGTGAAGATATAAAATAATTCATCAGTCAGGCTGCTGATGTGGTTTATGAGTTTGTCCCCAAACAGACAGCAGATGGCGCCATTGTCCCAGTAGAACAGATCACACTGGACAGGCTGTTGAACCTGTGAGATCCTGTGACGTAATCAAATGTCATTATTCAAGTGTCTCAGATCTTAACTCGTGGTTCTCAACCTGTGTTAAAGTTGATAGGCGGATTTGAACTTGTTTATAAAGGTTTAGAATTTAAAATATGTACTGAATGATTTCTGAACTTTAGACTTAAGTGTGTTTAAAGTTTGAGGAGATGAAGATGCTATAATCCAAAAAAGAAAAGGGCAGATCACAAGTAAAGACTTTTAAAAGGACTAGTAACAGTAAAATTAGGAATAAATCTGTGATTTCTGTTTCTAATGACTTTTATTCAGCAACAAATATACATTCCTCTTTTACTCTGTTGCACAAAGTAGCTTCAAGTATTATTGTCTAAACACTGCTCTTCCATTATGTACATTTTTTTTAAATAACTTAATAATTTACTCCACCTGATTATTAAATATTCACATTTCTACAATATATAAATTATACATTGTGACATATTTTATGAATGAAACATTACTGACAAACAGTCAAATACCAACAAAGTCAACAGTGACGTTTACAGAGCTGCCAAACACTAATGACACAAAAAGAAAAGTGATGATGTAAGTCAACATGGAGGGAAAGAACACGTGTATCATCCCTTCTCCCATTTGATTCATTTGTTTCCTTTATCTTTAGCTCTCGTCCTCATCCTCTTCATCCTCCTCTTCCTCATCGTCCTCCTCATCACCCTCTCCTGACTCCGGCACCCACAATCCAGAGTCAATACATCTCTTCAGGTGGTATTTTCCTTCCTGTAGACAGAAACACAGCGACAGGATCAGTGAATGAATGAGTGAACAGATATGTTTTCATGTTGTTTGGTCCTCGTCCTCCTTAAGTTTCTTTTTCTTGACCTGAAGTTTCTTGTTGAGTCTCAGGTGCAACCACTCACCTCCGGGTGCAGCTTGCTCATCGCCTGCTGCAGCATCTGGATGTTCTTCTCATCAAAGCTCCTCTGTATGTCCTGCACAACAGAAACTGATAATTAAAGAACTAATATGATGCAACGAACCTCAATTTTATTGTTCTTGAATAGAAACCACTTTGTTCTTGTGTGTAGACTTAGGGCGACTAGATGATGCTGTTGACTGAGAACAGTCCATTCTGCTGAGCTGCGTATTGACTTCTCTCATTTTCCAAACACAATCAATTGACTGAACAAACACTGACTTCAAGACAATCGGATCCCGTCTCTCTCACCGAGTAAAGCAACTTTAATTATAAATCAAATTATATAAGATTAAGGTCAAATATTCCAAATATTACGATAGAATAGAACAAGTATGTCCCTGTCCATGTTAAACTGAGATGAGGAGAAACACTCTGGCCGGAAGATGTCTGAGGATGAATCAAACAATAAAGAGGATATTCAGGTTAAGATCAGAAACTGACTGAGGAGAGAGAAGAACTAAATACGACTGTGAATCCAAACTTAAAATTCAGTCGTGGGGGTCACCAGGGACGAAATGGATGATGGCTGCAATATGGTGACAAGAAAAAGGTTGTTTTCATTCTGTAAGTAGGAAAAATGTCAAACAAACTCAGGTTGGATCGAAAGACAGAGATATTTACAACCAAACTGGTGTCAACAATATGTAAAATATGTATATTACATGTCACTAAAAGACCCTTTTTGTGTACAAACATCAGTAGTGAAATACAGAGATAATCAAACAGGGTGAAAACACATTTCAGCAGATAAAGAAAAATACAGTAAATGTAGAAAACAACAGGATAATCCTGGATCTCAGTTCCTCTCTTGTTATTATTATATTAATTTTATTCGTGAACAGGAGGAAATCTGTGAGCTAAGTATTGACTTCTCTGCCTAAAGCTAAACAAAGCGTTGAACGTGATGTGCTGTGTAAACGAGACACTAACAGGTCTGCTCTTTTCCCTCACGGCCTCCAGGGGGTGTGTGTGTGGGTGTGTGTGTGTGTGTGTGTGTGTGTGTGTGTGTGTGTGTGTGTGTGTGTGTGTGTGTGTGTGTGTGTGTGTGTGTGTGTGTGTGTGTGTGTGTGTGCGCGCAGCAACTCACACTTTTCAGCTGCAGTTACAGTGGCTGTGGAAAACATGTGATGTTAACTACTGGAACAAAAACAGGTTCTGTCTGCTACGGACGTTGATGGATCTTATCAGGATTTATTGTCTGGGTTAAATTAAGTCCCTTCATTGATATGAATTCACAGACATATCGGTGTCTGGTATTTGTTTACAGATACACGCAGATATAACAACTTTTATTTAACAGAATAAACGATGCAGAAAAGATGTGCATTTAAAAGGCATTTGTATTCAATTATTTTACATAAAAAATTGATTATTTTCTTAGTTTAAAGTCTAAATATGAATTTGCATTTGGGTGTTTTTCTATATTTTAGTTAGTTCTATTGAGGTTTAGGGTTAAATATCAAGTCACGATTACATTTCTCTTTCCAAAGGGTTTGAACAGCATTTTAATGAAATCAGCCGGGCTCTAGTTCATGTAATCGTGTGGGTTGTCTTACAAACACTTTTTCATTATTAGTGTCACTTCATCACTTAAAGTAAATCATGTATCACTTATTTCAGGATTGTTTTATAAAATGCAAGTCGCATTAACCACAACTTTTACCCATATTAATAGAGTTGTGTGTCTGTGTATGTGTGTGTTTGTCGTTACCTCAGGCAGCGATTCGTAGACCTCTACAGGGTCTAAACCCCCGGGGCCCAGTCTCTTCTCCCTCTCCTCCTCCTCCTCCTCCTCCTCCTCCACCTCCTCCATGGCGCTCTCCATACGAATCTGTGCACAGCTGCGCACCCGCTCCTTCAGCAGCTCCAGCTCGTGGTGAAATGCATCCTGGCACGTCTGGTCTGCAGTCTGACACATAAACAAGACCGCTAACATAAGGTTACTTCGTCCTCCGCTAACTGTGACGCGTTTCTTTCTGTCTTTTTCGTTTTATTTCTGTTTTATCATCATTTTATTCACTTTCCTGTTTGTTCCCAGATATTTAATGAAGACTGGAAATACTTTTGGAAATACAAAGATGATTAGCAAGTGGTTATAGGTTTGTCTAGATCGACTTTTATGCACAAAAGTTTGGGAAAAAATCTCTACAAAATAAATCACATCCTGGGATTCGTGTTTCCACTGCCTTTGTTTTAATGGAAACTCATTTCTTGCTGTGTTTCCTGGAAACTAAGTGAGGAAACTCCTGCGCTTTTTTCCGGGGAATTGTTTCTCCTCTTATCAAAACAGAAACGTCTTGATAAGCGTCTCTTAATTGCCTGCAAGGGAGTCCAGCACCAGGTTCAAAAACATCTGACCTGGTCCAACCCTGTGGTGCAGAGACATTCTCAACACCCTCCCCCACCCAATCCTGTGGGATGGTCTAAATAGGAATCACTGGTTGTTTCTGGAGGTTTAGTTACTTTGTATAGATCGTTTAGCTGCAGATGAACTTGAGCAGCCAAGATGAGAACTTGGCTGCTTGTTTGGGTGAAAATGCTCATTGCACCAAGTTCAGGACTCATCCTTGAGCCCTGAACTCATATATGAAGAAGGCTGGAGACTACATCTGATTTCATTTGTTCTATTTATAAATTAATTTATTGTGTATTTGTGTTCAATATCTTTTGCTTTTGCTTTGCAGAAATTTTGTTTCTGCTACATGTAAAAAAGTTGCTCTGTTGTGTCGCAATCAAACTAACTACCAATAAAAAACCCACAAAGTTTTAATCAGATTCCCACAAACAAACACAAAATGTTCCCATGATAAGTGACTTTAGAGACTAAGACCATATTTACACTGATCGTTAACAAGCATCTTGAGAAACCTGAACACAAGTCGAGACGTCTGGGTTCACATCCGTGTCTCCAGTGTCCTGCTGACCACATAAGTTCTGATTTTGTTAAATGCTCCGTCTAATTTCTATTACCTGCTTGTCCGGATGCATCAGGAAACATAAGTATTTACACTACAAGAGATGTACAAGAGCAGATGCATCTCAGACCCCGACAAGTGGTTTAAAGTATCGGATAAGTCTTTGTGGTCATTTCCAGTCATGTTACTTCCAGGTGTAAACAGGGTCTAAGTCTCCTGACATCATGCAGGAGATCACAGTAACAGACCTTGATGTTTGAGAAGAACTGCCTGAAGCAGCCTCTTGGGTCGACCTTCAGCGTCCGACTCAAATCCAAGATACACTGCATCACGATGGCCTGGTGCGCCACCTGCTCCATCACTGCATGTTTCTAAAAGGACGTGAAGGGTTTACAAAGCTTTATCTCACTGGAGTCATTGTTTTCCACCGGAGGACGAACACAGACTTTCCTCACAGGACTCACCTCGTCTGCCTCAAAGTCGATGCAGGCGACGACGAGGCTGTTCGCCGTCTCTTCGCACACCAGATGTGGGTTGTCTGACAGATACTTCTGACTGTCGGCCCAACGCCGCAACATCCCTGGTGCACAAACAGACACAGGGACACGTGAAATGCTGCCTTCAGCTTTTGTTCAGAGGTCAAATTGCGTCATACTTTAAAACACTGTTGTCATGTGACTAACAACAGAAAACTGTTGCCACCTGGTTCCCTTTTTTAAAGGTTTTGTGTCGTACTAGAAGCAAAAAAGGAGAATTGACGTAATATGTTAAAAATAATTTCCATGGAATCAACATTTTGTAAGGAACTTGTGTCAGTAAACTTGTCACTGGGAGATTTGCTCAGCAAAAACTGTGGGTGTGTTTGGAAAAAAATACAGATTTTACAAACGAGGGGCCGCTGACTTTGAACGATGTTAATAAAGATTGTTTACGAGGAAGTTAGGTCCAGACATTCGCTCCACATTCATGGCAACATTTCCTTTTTCTCAGTGGTAAATTTATTCTGCTCCACATTCATCTTACACTCTTACACACACACACACACACACACACACACACACACACACACACACACACACACACACACACACACACACACACACACACACACATTTAAACTTAAGCTAAAAAAGAGAGGAGGGGGAATTGATATTTTCAGGAAATATTGATTGTTCTCAACGTAGTTTATGTTGCTCCCATGTAAAACACTACAAGCTTGTGTGAGATATGTAAATCACAATAAAATGCTTGGAATGCTGCCGTTGGCCTGAGGGGCGTGTCGGCACTCCCTGTTTACAACGCCACCAAGATTATTTCCTGCCCTGTCTGCTTTTTCCATGCGATAGAAATCCAGTGTGATTACACCTTTATGCAAAAGTACTATTGGTTGCATCATAGGAAATGTTTGATAGTGTGTATTTTGGGATTTACCCATAATAAGGAACCAGAGAAGGAGAAAGCAGGTTTAGTGAAAGCTTGGTTATTGAGGGGAATTCACTTTATTCCTGTGTCAGTTGCTGTGAAAATTGAATCTGTGAACCTAATTTGACATTTTCTTCAACAAACCCCTGAGCTTCTGTCTTGTTGTGGCTACACAACATGAAAACCGAGAGTCAGTGGGCTTTAATATGGTTTAACTACTACAGGAAAAGCATGTGTCATACTTGAAAGAGGAGGACAATGTGAGGAAGCATCAGACATCATTTTCATCGAGAGGGAAGCATACCAAAGTGTTTGATTTCCTCCGCGTGCTTCTCCGCGAAGGTTTTGTGCTTCTCCAACTTTTCCGCCTCGGTTTCCTGCTTGTTTGCAGGCTGGACGTTCACAATACTCTAGAAAAAAGAGATAGAGAAAACAGATTAATAAGCATCAGGACGAGTCAAAACATGCAAAGTGCAAATGCATTCAGGGCGGCTTCAAATCCAGTTTTGCGAGTCTCGGATTAGGAGAATAGAAAGAAAGCGTGACGACATGACACCGATCCCAGAGCTCGATTGGTGATTAAAGTCCATCAGGTTATTGCAGCACATGCTTTCAAACTCTGGAATAACTTAGAGATCAGAAATGCTGCATCTGTTACTTCGTTTAAATCCCATCTTGAAAAGTATCCTCTTGCAACTTTGTTAGAAAAGTGCTATATAAATAAAGCTTGTCCTTATTATTATTATAATAAACCAATCACACTAATCTCATTCCCTTTAAAAGCAGGGCTTGGCGTGAACGTTTATTATTATTAAACTATGGTGAAAGTAAAAGCAAAGAGGCCTAAATCATCCAAATCCAGATCTTACCTTGCTGAAACCTTCTTTGCTGATGGAGTCCACATTCCAGGGCAGTTTCTTCTCCTCTCGCTGGTGTTCTTTCAACATGTTCGCAAACGTCTTTTCATCCTTCTTCAGTTTTCTCGCCTCAGCCTGGACCTTCTTCAGCTCAGCCTCCCTCTCCTCATCCTCATCCTCCTCTCCCTCCTTCCGTCCTTCTTCCAGCTCTCTCAGTCGTCCCCGGGCTTCCTCGAACAACCTCTTGCATTCAGCCAAGTTGTTCTCCAGATCCTCCCCTCTCTGCTGAAACTCAGCCATTCTCTCCAAGCGCGTCTGAGTGGTGGGATTTGAGATAATCACAAGTGAGATGAAGAGGAAAGGATGAATGCTGGGGGGGGTCGTGTGTGTGTGTGTGTGTGTGTGTGTGTGTGTGTGTGTGTGTGTGTGTGTGTGTGTGTGTGTGTGTGTGTGTGTGTCAACCATTGGTGATATTCACGGAATATTTAAAGATTCACAGGAATTAAAACAAGAATAAACAGGGAGGAGACAACTAGTCAGTGAAGACTACTTAACAAGTCATGTGACAACACAGCATCAACGGGTTAAGCTGAGTAACCAGAGTCAGAGCTGAACAGAACTGGAGCATTGTAGTTACAGCAGCAGTCATACTGGGTATTATGGAGTATTCACTGACGTCCCAGTAGGAAACCTCCCGATAGGGGCCCCATGTCGATCCTGTGCACTTCCTCTCCTTCGTCGGTGTAAGAATATTTATTACATGATGTTGGAGAACGGATTCAAGTGTAACACCTTCAGGTTGGGATGGGTGACAGATTTAACTGTGACACCTGCAGGTCCAGATGTTTGATGGGTGACAGATAAAAGTGTAACACCTGCAGGTCCAGATGTTTGATGGGTGACAGATAAAAGTGTAACACCTGCAGGTCCAGATGTTTGATGGGTGACAGATTTAACTGTGACACCTGCAGGTCCAGATGTTTGATGGGTGACAGATATAAGTGTAACACCTGCAGGTCCAGATGTCTGATGGGTGACAGATATAAGTTTAACAGCTGCAGGTCCAGATGTTTGATGGGTGACAGATATAAGTGTAACACCTGCAGGTCCAGATGTTTGATGGGTGACGGATATAAGTGTGACACCTGCAGGTCCAGATGTTTGATGGGTGACAGATATAAGTGTAACACCTGCAGGTCCAGGTGTTTGATGGGTGACAGATATAAGTGTAACACCTGCAGGTCCAGATGTTTGATGGGTGACAGATTTAACTGTGACACCTGCAGCTCTGAGTGTATTAACTAGTCTGGTTACCAGTCACTCACTACTAGTAACTACTGGTAACACTAACCGGGTAGGGGACTCCACACGTCACAGCTACACAAACCGCTGACCCGGTGTCTCATCCGGAACAGACTCGGTGTGTCCACGTACGGGTTGACCGCGTCCTCGTCGTCGGACACGTAGATGTGGTCCCACACGCTGTAGTCGAGGCCGGCTCCGGAGCTCATCCTCCCGCCTCCTGTGCTTCAACACCACCCGGGGAATCGAACACGGCACCGGGGGAAGAGTGGAGCCGTTCAGCGGAGACAACTCAGCTTCAGCACCGAGAGCAAAGAGGTTTAGAATAATCCTCTTAGCGACGCAGCGGATACACGTCATCAGAGAGCGCGCAGGTTTATTTTCTCTTTACTGAAGTTTACAGCAGCACGTGGCGGATCAACAGGGATTTATAACTATATAACTATATTTATTATACAAAATATATTTATAAATTCTTAACTAATTACCAATACAGATACATGTATGGGTATACGCACATGTATACGTTTATGTGCTTCCTCACTGGGTCTGACAAATCTATTGTAAAGTCTACAGTGAAGTAAATGAGCAAAAGTTTATTTCAGCAGAGTCATTAAGGATCTGATTGGTTCTCCTCCTCTCCTCCTCTCTGTGACGGGACGAGGAAGAGGACGAAGAAAACAAGAAATATCCCTGGGATGTTTTTTGTCCCTCCACCCCTAACAGCCTCTGCAGTGGATTTCCTGTAAAAGCCTCAGAGATCAGCAATAAAGAGGAATCACACTCAACAGGAAAACTGTAGTTACCACATCTGTTTCTTTCAGTACCTCATAGTCACACAACTTGATAAATACTTCATTCATAAATACAATCAAGCAGATTCTCACTTTTGATAACTGGAGTCATTCGGTATTTGATCTTTTATCTCCACCTTTGTTTTCCTGCCTTTTTTCTTCAGTTCCTCTTTTTGTTTTAACAACAAAGTCATTAATTAGTAATTATTGTGTAGATCAGATGAGAGTTTTCTTATTGTTTTTATTCCCTGAAGCTCTCTTTGTGACAATATTTGTGTTCTGAGTAGACGATGGCTTGTTCCAGGAAACTACATTAAAATGTAAAATAAAACAGAATAAAAAGAGCGTGTGAAGTGAAACCATTTATTCATGCTCACAGAATACACTTATTATTTCTTTAGTGAAGTTCATAATCATACAGCGTTAACCTCCTCAGATAGCCCCTCAAAAACACGTGCGCATACAGACAGGAAACGTGGGTTATTGTGAGGTCCCACAAAGTTTCCGTGAGGTTTAACACATCGCTGCAATGCTCAATGTCAGAACTTCCACTTATAATATTAAATGTTTTGTACACAGCACAACTCTAAATAAAGTTATAAAGTTCTTTGCAGTGACACGACCAAAATAAGACGGGGACAGTTAAAACAGCACATTCACTGACACAGATTAACAACATTTATACAATGATTTCCAAACATACATGTAGTTTGTCTTTTTTACTATTTTACTAATTCAAAGTAAAATCAGGAAATGAGTTACATGGATAAAGATAATAGAGTGTGTATAAATACTCACTCACTCTCACTATCCAGACAGGAAGCCAAAAATATCCCTGATACAAACACCACCATCTTGCACATATGGAGCCAGAGTCTGAATATTTTTTAAAGATTACTTTCACTTTTGGGTCTCACATCTATTCTTATTATCAAACAATCTGAACCGTTTTAATTTACTTACAGAAGCTAAAATCGTCTTTCCACACTCTACATTCACTATTAATGAAACATATAATCCTTCTTGAAACTGCAGTTGAAACTGGTTTTACAACAACAATTAAAAATGCACATGAATCTACAAGCAAATGTATTAACATGAGGCAGGATGTTGCTCTAAACCACTGAAATGACAATGAAAAAAGCAGCATCAGATAAACCGACTCAAGGTTGTACATCAGTCGGAGTATAACAAATAATTAACTATTATCTCAACCGACCCCTCTGGTGACATTTGGGGGGAAAAATTAAACATAATAAGTCCTGGCCACAAGTTATGAATCTGTTTTTGCAAACTTGGAGCGTGGAAGCCTCTTGGATGATGAAACGTTTCTCTTGAACACATGATGCAACCTCATTCATGAGCTTTATACTGACTCACTGTCTGCACTGATTCTGAGGACACACTTTTGCAATTGATAGTCAATAAAAAACATTGTTGTTCAGTTTCGCCAGGTCTTGTTATTAAAGAACAGATTCATAACTCGTTCCCAAGACTTTATAACTCATGGCAAAGCAATATTTTTTTCCCAGATGTCACCAGACGGGCTCCGCAGACTCCAGGCTGTGCAAGCAAGCAGGCAACTGTCCTCAGAGGCCTCGGAGACCACACACAACGCGGTGTCATTTTGTAATATTTGGTAAAAGGACTGTGTTCAAATTACTGAACTTTTTAAAATATGTATGTATATTTGTGACTTGATTTTACAGCGTTATGTCTTCAGTAGAGATGGATTTGAGCTGGATGCTCCAGACAGAACAGAGACTAACACACACTAAGACATTATTAGTTCCAATTACTAAAAAATTGTAATATCTAAAATAACCAAGGATTCTCTCTCTGGCTTTAAAAAAAAACAAGTGACCCATTTAGCCACCAAATACTTAATTAGCTTCATATTTACACTGGATTTTTAACTCTTGTTAAAAACTCTTGTTAACTCTTGTTAATTTGGAATAAAGAAAAAGAGAGAGATGATCTTTCTTGCACCAACTTAAAAATTGACTTCCATGGGTAGTACACAAAATAAAGTTTGTGTTCAACTTAACTTTAACAAGTCATACAAATACAGTTGCTAACTTCAATGTGAAAGAATATGTGAATTATATTTCAAATTTTGTCCAACAATGTGCTTTTGTCTGTGTAGTGAAATGTATAAATTGGTGTATGTTTAACCATGAGTATGTGTTAAAGCTGAGATACAGACACTTCCTTGAAGTACTCAGGTTACACAAGTTGAGACTGAACTCATTTGGGGCATTTTATGTCATCAGATAAGGTCAGTAGAGAGACGACAGGAAATGACAGCCAGAGAGATGTCACACAGGCCACGAGTCCGACGCCAACTCTGCAGCGTATCACAAAACAACTTCTCCACACACTTGTCACACCTTCCCACAGACTCACTCTACAGTGGGTACGGCCTCGTGTTGTTTGTGAAAAGGGAAAACATCCTTCAGGTTGTACTGTCCCATCCGGCCTTGTTTGTAGAAATAGATGGCTACTGCTATCAATCCGGTGAAAACCACAACAGCAGCAACTACTATGTACGGGATGATGTAGGCTAAAGAAAGAAGAGGAACAGAGAATATTCAACGTCAGACCATGTAAAAAAAATACACACAATGAACTTCCTTCTTCATTTCACAAGGGTAAGAGTCAGTTCACAATTACAGTGAGAAAGCAGAAGTGAGAGCAGTCATGTGGTTTTTTTTCCCCGTGACTCACTTCCCGGTGATTAACATTAAACACATTCAGACATGATCTCAGAAATTTTTTTTCAGATAATTGTTTCCAGACATTAGGTGCAACCTTCCTTTCACATATGAAGCATAAAGCATGCACATCCAAACTTGACCTGTAGCGCCTGCACTCGTTTTTATTTGTATATCTACTCTAAGTCGGTTGTTGTTTGTTTGATGTTGTTGTGTGGCTGTGTGTGTTTTTATGCACCACGAGAAGTAGTACCTATGATTACGTTGTATGCATAGCTTACGATTAGAATAAAGGAATTCTGATCGTTAGTTGCTGGACAGAAGCGACGGAATGTCCAAAGAAATGTCTGCGCACCTGTTGATGCTTCAACAAACTTTTTATTTTACCTCCCAGAGACTGTAGCTAATGTTTCAGGCACAAAAGAGGGGCTGAAGAGGGGCCTGTGACCAAAAGCTTCTCTACCTGGAAGGTCAAATAAAAAGTTTGCGGAATTCTTCGGACATTGACCTGCTGTGTTCCCACATGGACTCGCTTGGACATTCTCAGGAGTTTTTACTACAGGGCCGGCCGGATAATTCCAGAGGAACATCTGAAGTTCAGTGCATGTCTGACAGCAGCTGTAACGAAGGAACTGGACTGGGAATGAACAACTCACGTTTGACAGCCACCCTGAACGTCACAGTGTTTGTGCCCACGTCGTTGCTGACCGAGCAGGTGTACTGCCCCTCATGCCCAGAAGCCACAGACTGGATGGTGAGGACTCTGCTGTTGGACGGGGGGACGCCGTCTGGCAGGGATGTCCAGGTGTACGAGGGGCTGGGGTTCCCCACGGCCGTGCAGTCCAGCTCTAGAGGATCTCCTTGTGTGAGGGTGATCACATCTGGACGTGATGGCGCCAGCTGCTGAGGCTTATCTGTGTGGGAGAAACACAAACAACCAATGAATCGACCCGGTGCTGCAGATGGAAACCGACTCTGATCTGGAGCTGTGTTTATGAACACCTGACAAATCTCTGGTTCAATTTACTCCCCTTGTAGCTTCTAGACCCCTTTTCGGTCTAATCTAGCATCCATCCAGTTTCCCAGCCACACATTCTAGCTCCTTTTTAAAGATCCATGAATAATTATCTTGGAAATTCATAAAAATCTTCTATCTCACAATGTTAAAGGAAGTGATGAAACAATTCCTGGATCTGCATCAGATCTCTATGGGTTACCACATCCTGCCACCAAGTTTCGTGGTAATCCATTTGCTAGATTTAGCGTAATCCTGCTTCCAACAAATCGAACCAACTAACAAACGTACAGGGATGAAAACAGGTCATTATTACCCTCATATAGACCCATTTCACATCCGTGACTCCACAGGACGGCAGCTTGATGACTAAACAGAGACATTTTGGAGGAGTTGAGTGTCACAGGTTTGTTATCAGACTCACAGTAGACAGTAGCGGTCACGTTTTTCGACACAACCATCGGAGGGGTCTGTGGTCCATCAGGTCCCAGCTCCAGCTTTGCTTGACACCAGTACTGAGCTCCATCATCTTCTTTAGTGGTGGAGATGCTCAGAGTGAAGACCTCAGTCACTGGTTCCTTCTGTGGTTTACTCAAGTACTGTTTCTGGCCCAGTTCTGTCTGACCTCTGAAGAAGGTCACGTGGACACTTCTGACCGGAGCCACGTTCTGCACCTCGCACTGCAGAGTGTAGTCACGGGACTCGAACAACGGCCCGGAGTGATTCATAAAGCTGACGGAGACCAGGTCTGGAGACTCTGTGGAGACAGACAAATAGATGGATGGATGGATAGATAGATAGAAGGGATGGATGGATGGATGGATGGATGGATAGATAGATAGATAGATAGATAGATAGATAGATAGATAGATAGATTGACAGAGTGACAGATAGACAGATAGACAGATAGATAGATAGACAGATAGATAGATAGATAGATAGATAGATAGATAGATAGATAGATAGATAGACAGATAGACAGATAGATAGATAGACAGATAGATAGATAGATAGACAGACAGATAGAATTGACGGACAGAGAGAGAGAGAGTATAAATCTTACAAATAGAAGTGAACTTACTGTACACGGTAACGTTCAGCGGAGTGCAACACTGGTGACCATCAGCTTCAGTATAGTAACACAATGGAGTCATTTTCCACTCCATCATTTTGTCAACCGTCCATGTAATTGTGCTTCCATTGTTCACGTGGGATCCAACAGATTTTTCCAAATTGAAAATGTCATCTGGGCACGACGGGCACAGAGAGCAGATGGCAGAGGTCGGGTCGCCGTGCTTCACCACCAGGCTGGACGGAGTGAACACTGTTCTGTTTGTACAGCTTTCATCTGTAAAAAGAATTCAGATTCACCATGAAAGCCTGTGAGACACTGAAGAAACAGTTATCTAGAGTTGAACTGTATCTTTTAACGGTGGTTCATTCAATTGTATACTTCACCTTATCACACACTGTACATAATATACTGTCTATCGCATTTGCACTACTTTACATATTCATATTGAAAGATTGAAGATAGTGGAAGATAGTGGAAGATATTGAAGAGTGTGTGTGTGTGTGTGTGTGTGTGTGTGTGTGTGTGTGTGTGTGTGTGTGTGTGTGTGTGTGTGTGTGTGTGTGTGTGTGTAAATAAAGTAAGTGTGTGTGTTCAACTAATAATGCTCTTACTCCATTCTAGACTTCTTCTATTAACAACTTCAACATACAATATCAAGGGCTAAGTTTTTTATTATTATTACTTTATTTACAGACACACACACACACACACAAACACACACACACACACACACACATACAGACACACGCACACACACACACGTACATACAGAGACACATATATGTAAAAGTATAAAGAACACTATAACTATATCCGACGATGACTCGAGACATGTTCTAGTGTCTGTTTGTTCTCATCCGCTCTGAGAATAGAAAATATAAAACATGAACCTTGTACCGAACGACATGTCTATAAATATCAGACTCACCACAGCAGGACACATGGAAGTCCGACAGGAAATCCAACAGAGAGACGATCACCAGCACGTAGCGGGAAAACATGGCTCGTGTTCGGGCAGGAACCAGAGGAGAAGTCCGCTCAATCTGATCCGGACCGAAAAAAGCTTTATTAACTAAACGACTCCTCGTTCTCTTTCCCTTTTACTTTGGAACGAGTGTGTGTGTGTGTGTGTGTGTGTGTGTGGAGGGGGAGGAGGAGGAGGAGGAGGGGACAGCTTCCTGAAAACGAAACTGAAAATAGTTCAGAGAAGCGTGGAAACTTCAGGGAAAACCCAGTGATGTCACCAGAGCAGGACTGAGTCAGTTTCAATCATCATCATCATCATCATCATCATCATCATCATCATCCAAGAATGAATTAATAATGTGAATATGAATCAAATAATAATCATCATCATCATGAGAAGAAAAATAAGACAATTAAATTGATAACGGCACCTTTCTAGACCCCTGATGGGACCTTACAATTGATCATATCCAGTTTACAGTGATAATGGCTCCGGGACGCTCTGTGGGAATCCCCCACATGATATCTAAACTGGCAGAAATCACGTGTTCTTTGGTTCAGGCGTGTTCAGTCTCAATATTGCCATTAGCATCACAAGCTAGTTAAACAAACAAGCAGCAGAACGAGAGAATGAGAGTCAGAGGAGGTTTGGAGCTTGTGACAGAAGAAATGACAAGATTGGAAAATCCATTTTAGTGGGAATCTCTGAACAGATTTTCAGCTCTCACTCAAGTTTTTCTCATCAGAAGAGACAGAGATAAAATTCAGTGAAAACAATGAAAAACTAAAGAACCTGAATCATTTAAAAAAAATGTGGCTTCTTTCAAATTTACCAGGTTTGTTTAATAAATAATAAAACACCAAATTTCAGCCAACCTTATGAAGTTTCTGGACATTGGGTGTGATGCTGATATTAAATCATAAATATTCACATGTTGATGATTAAATATAAAAATTCAAAGGATTCCCAGTACAAATCCACAGTTTTCTTATAGTCAATACTCTGTTAATGTCCAGGACTTTATTTTAAAGTTTTTATCTCACCTCTCAAGAATGTAATCATAATTGTTTACACCAATAGGTGGCAGCGTTGATCTGGTCATTGATAAAAATAATGTCTGTATGACAATAATTGTTTAATATTTCAAAGATAAAATAAACACATCCTCATGTATTTCTAATTAATTTTTGTATTTTTGAAATATTTCTTATATTTTCTGTGTTTTAAATCAAAATCAAAAATAACATTCCTCATTCAGGGAAGGTGCTCAATCACTATAATCTTTAAACACATCGATGAGTAAATTAACAAGATGAAATGATCAATGAGATCCAGATGTTTGATAGGTGACATATTTAAGTGTAACACCTGCAGGTCCAGATGTTTGATGGGTGACAGATTTAACTGTAACACCTGCAGGTCCAGATGCTTGATGGGTGACATATTTAAGTGTAACACCTGCAGGTCCAGATGTTTGATGGGTGACAGATTTAACTGTAACACCTGCAGGTCCAGATGCTTGATGGGTGACAGATTTAAGTGTAACACCTGCAGGTCCAGATGTTTGATGGGTGACAGATTTAACTGTAACACCTGCAGGTCCAGATGTTTGATGGGTGACAGATTTAACTGTAACACCTGCAGGTTGATGTTTAATGTGTGACAGATTTACTGTGACACCTGCAGGTAAACTGTAGTTACTACATCTGGAGTCATTTAGTATTTGATCTTTTATCTCCACCTTCATTTCCTGCCTTTTTATCTTCAGTTTCTCTTTTTGTTTTACCAACAAAGTCATTAACAATTTTGTGACAATATTTGTGTTCTGAGTAGACGATGGCTTGTTCCAGGAAACTACAATAAAATGTGTAATCTCACAGAATACACTCATTATTTCTTTAGTGAAGTTCATAATCATACAGCGTTAACCTCCTCAGATAGCCCCTCAAAAACACGTGCGCATACAGACAGGAAACGTGGGTTATTGTGAGGTCCCACAAAGTTTCCGTGAGGTTTAACACATCGCTGCAATGCTCAATGTCAGAACTTCCACTTATAATATTAAATGTTTTGTACACAGCACAACTCTAAATAAAGTTATAAAGTTCTTTGCAGTGACACGACCAAAATAAGACGGGGCCAGTTAAAACAGCACATTCGATGACAAACATACATGTAGTTTGTCTGTTTTACTATTTGACTAATTCAAAGTAAAATCAGGAAATGAGTTACATGGATAAAGATAATAGAGTGTGTATAAATACTCACTCACTCTCACTATCCAGACAGGAAGCCAAAAATATCCCTGATACGAACTTCACCATCTTGCACATATGGAGCCAGAGTCTGTAGCGAGGTCCTGTACTGCAGCCAGACACCAGGTGGCGATCAAGACGCTTTGGCTTCACTTTAGGGCAGCAGACTTATTTTTTAAAGATTACTTTCACTTTTGGGTCTCACATTTATCTCATTATCAAACAATCTGAATCGTTTTAATTTACTTACAGAAGCTAAAATCGTCTTTCCACACTCTACATTCACCATTAATGAAACATATAATCCTTCTTGAAACTGGTTTTACAACAACAATTAAAAATGCACATGAATCTGTGGTGGATGTGTCATTTTCATACACTCATGGACTGTTTGACAAAGCCTAGAGCTCATATATATATATATATATATATATATACACTATATACATTCATGGACTGTTGAGAAAGCTGAGTGTTTGTACGTAGACCACATGTGTGGACCATTGCAGAATGGAACAGTTGCATTATCTGCCCTTGTTGCTCTTGTTGACTACTTATAAACATTGATATTTGATGTTACTGTTGGCTTTGATGAAGGGGAGTGTGTGGTGGATGTGTCATTTTCTAGTGCTGTTTACAGGGGTTGAATTATCGGTGACGTCTGCGGTCTGTTGCTTTGGTCTGGAGTTTGGGTCGTTATCACACTGGTGTTCCGGGTTTGGACAGTAGAGGGGGCTGCTCGTTCATTACACTTTGGACTTGAAGCCAGAAAACACCGTGTCCGCTTCATGTCTTTCTTTTCCCCTTCTCTAGGTCAGGACAGGTGTTGTAATGTGGGGGCTGCACGCTCGTGCTGTGTTTCCTAGGTCGTGGGGAGCGCGCTGGTTGTGGGGTATTCGTCCGGACAGAGGTTTTGCTTGGTAGGTTTAGAAAGTTGGAACATGAGGGAGCTGGCCCGATGCACCATGCTTGCTGGGTGGCCACACGCAGACGGCGCAGGGTCCAGATGTGCTGGCAGCGCCCGTGCCGCTGTGTGTGTTGTGTGGTGGAGGTGTTCAATGTGTGTATTATGCTGTGTATTCAGGTATGCCACATATGCATTTTTCTATTTTGTATATTTCATGTTCCGATTTTCCTGATGTGTTTGATATTTGCTGTAAAATTCAGAAATTACACTTTGGACTTTAAGCCAGCAAACATCGTGTCCGCTTCATTTCTTTGTGTTCCCCTTTTCTAGGGGCGTAACAAATCAGGAGGCAGGATGTTGTTCTAAACCACTGAAATGACAGTAAAACCACGAGAGCTCGATTACACAACGCAGTGTCATTTTGTAATATTTGGTAAAAGGACTGTGTTCAAATTACTGAACTTTAAAATATGTATGTATATTTGTGACTTCCTTTAACAGCGTTATGTCTTCAGTAGAGATGGATTTGAGCTGGATGCTCCAGACAGAACAGAGACTAACACACACTAAGACATTATTAGTTCCAATTACTAAACAATTTTAATATATAAAATAACGAAGGATTCTCTCTCTGGCTTTAAAAAAAACAAGTGACCCATTTAGCCACCAAATACTTAATTAGCTTCATATTTACACTGGATTTTTAACTCTTGTGTACATACACTGAATAAAGAAAAAGAGAGAGATGATCTTTCTTTCACCAAATAAAAAATTGACTTCCATGGGTAGTACACAAAATACAGTTTGTGTTCATCTTAACTTTAACAAGTCATACAAATACAGTTGCTAACTTCAATGTGAAAGAATATGTGAATTATATTTCAAATTTTGTCCAACAATGTGCTTTTGTCTGTGAAGTGAAATGTATAAATTGACCTAAAACCAATGTTTAACCATGAGTATGTGTTAAACCTGAGATACAGACACTTCCTTGAAGTACTCAGGTTACACAAGTTGAGACTGAACTCATTTGGGGCATTTTATGTCATCAGATTGATTGATTGATCAGATAAGGTCAGTAGAGAGACGACAGGAAATGACAGCCAGAGAGATGTCACACAGGCCACGAGTCCGACGCCAACTCTGCAGCGTATCACAAAACAACTTCTCCACACACTTGTCACACCTTCCCACAGACTCACTCTACAGTGGGTACGGCCTCGTGTTGTTTGGGAAAACGGAAAACATCCTCCAGGTTGTGATGTCCCTCACACCTTCGTTTGTAGAAATAGAAGGCTACTGCTATCGATCCGGCGATAGCCACAAGAACAGCAACTACTATGTACGGGTTGATGTAGGCTGCGGAGTTGGGTAAAGAGAGAAGAGGAACAGAGAATATTCAACATCAGAACATGTCAAAAAATATCAACACGGCCACAATGAACTTTCTTCTTCATTTCACAATTACAGTGAGAAACTCCGAATTTTTTTTCCCAGACATTATCCGGATCCTTCCTTTCACATATGAAGCATAAAGCATGCACATCCAAACTTGATCTGTAGCGCCTGCCCTCGTTTTTCTTAGTATATCTACTCTAAGTCGGTTGTGGTTTGTTTGATGTTGTTGTGTGGTTGTGTTTGTTTTTATGCACCACGAGAAGTACTACCTTTAATTTCGTTGTATGCATAGCTTACAATTACAACTAGGGCTACGTTGTAGCACTGAACGGGCCCGAGCACACGCAACTTGGGACCTGTTGCGGTTGGTGGAGAGAGCGATCGACGAGCGGGCACACGGCTCCGCGTTGCATGCGTTTTGCGCTCCTCCGCGGGAAGGATAAACGCTTCACTTCCTGCGTCCATCACGAGACGTCGATCCTTGCCTGCTAATTGCGCATTACGGTCCACGCTATCAATTGCAGATCACACGGTGAAAATTTGCCATGACCCTGCACTAATATTAATATATGGAGCTGTTCAGGTCAGGATTGTGAGCATAGGTCAGTATTTGGGGGCCGGTTGGATAATGCAGAGGGGATTTACAAAGTACTTCCTGTTTTATGGCGAATCAGTAGGTGGCGCTATGACACTGAGGAAATATTGACACATAGAGCCGTTCAGGCTTGGACTCTGATCATGTGACAGAAGTTTGGTGGTGATAGGACAATGCACACTGGAGTTATGACAACATCGTCTCCTTTGGCGAAGGATGAACCTTAATGATTCGCACCTCAATGTTTACACAGTTTGAGGAAATGTCACAATTCTGACCATGGTCCTACGACTTGACTGAGCTCTTTAGAGCTGTATATTGTAAAGCAGCCAAGAGCAGTGCATCAAAGTATAAAACATGTCACTTCCTGTCGCCAGCAGGTGGCGCTATGACCCAAAGTTAATATTGACACATGGATCTGATCAGGGTGGGACTGTGAATGTGTGAATGAGGTTTGAGGCTGATAGAACAATGCACAGAGGAGTAATAATAAATCCCTCTTTTTTGGCGAATCATCAAACCTTTACGCCACACCACGGTCACACCGTGTGCTGAAATCATATATACCGAGGTAGTTTATATCCCCATTTTGCTGGAGGCCTTTTACAGAATTTGAAGTTGGTCTGATGAAAGCCCTGGGACAAGTTTGTCAAAGTAAAAATGTCTAAAATGGTCAAAATGGCCACTAAAGCCAAAATGGCGGGCTTCCTGTTTGGTCTAGCATATCGATCCAAGAGACTTTTTTGTTTGTCATGAAAAGACACATGTCCCTCCCGATTTTTGTACATGTCGGCCAATCGTGGTGCCGGGGCTGCACTTTAGGGAGCGCTATTCAGTTATTTTGCCACGCCCATTCCTTAAAACCATATGAATGTCTGCAGGGGGGGGGGGGCTGTTTCATGTGTCACGGCAAGTTGATGAACTTTGAGGCCACGCCACTAATATGGTGTTTGACGAAAACCCACAGTCTCCTTATGCCTTCATTATCAATGTCTTGAGACCCTTTTGACACAGTTTGACATGGTTGCGGTCAGTGGATGACGAGGAATACATCCAAGTGGCGGGCTTCCTGTTGCATTTATCATAATGCTCCTTGAGACTTTTTTGTTTGTCTGGTCATGATACATCTGTGTACAGATTTTTGTGAAGATCGGTGAAAGCTAACTGAGGGGCTTTTCCTTAGATGGCGCTGTTGAGCCATTTTGCCACGCCCATTTCAAATTACTCCAGAATACAAATATTTTTTGGGGTTTTGAATTTCCTGCAAACTTTGGTGAGAATTTGAGCATGTCTAGGCCCTGAAAAAGCCCCAAAAGGGAAATACAAATCCTCCCACCGGAGGTGCTCGGGCCCTAATAAAGGAATTCTGATCATAAGTTGCTGGACAGAAGCGACGGAATGTCCAAAGAAATGTCTGCGCACCTGTTGATGCTTCAACAAACTTTTTATTTTACCTCCCAGGGACTGTAGCTAATGTTTCAGGCACAAAAGAGGGGCTGAAGAGGGGCCTGTGACCAAAAGCTTCTCTACCTGGAAGGTCAAATAAAAAGTTTGCAGAAGCATAAACTGCTGTGCAGACATTTCCTCGACCTCTTACGTAGGCAAAACGCAGCAGGAGATTGTCTGAGTCAGACGTGTTCACAAAATAGGAAAAATCTGTAATGTCTGGGTAGCGTCAGTCGTTATCACCAAAAGTTTTTCCAATGTCCACTTTCCAAGTGTGTACGTGAGATATTTGTATTGATTTTGAATTTTTGTTTGTTTGTTAGATTCGAAATGTCATTGACACACCCACTTGCTCGCAGCGAATTCTTCGGACATTGACCTGCTGTGTTCTCACATGGACTCGCTTGGACATTCTCAGGAGTTTTTACTACAGGGCCGGCCGGATAATTCCAGAGGAACATCTGAAGTTCAGTGCATGTCTGACAGCAGCTGTAACGAAGGAACTGGACTGGGAATGAACAACTCACGTTTGACAGCCACCCTGAACGTCACAGTGTTTGTGCCCACGTCGTTGCTGACCGAGCAGGTGTACTGCCCCTCATGCCCAGAAGCCACAGACTGGATAGTGAGGACGCTGCTGTTGGACGGGGGGACGCCATCTGGCAGGGATGTCCAGGTGTACGAGGGGCTGGGGTTCCCCACGGCCGTGCAGTCCAGCTCTAGAGGATCTCCTTGTGTGAGGGTGATCACATCTGGACGTGATGGCGCCAGCTGCTGAGGCTTATCTGTGTGGGAGAAATACAAACAACCAATGAATCGACCCGGTGCTGCAGATGGAAACCGACTCTGATCTGGAGCTGTGTTTATGAACACCTGACAAATCTCTGGTTCAATTTACTCCCCTTGTAGCTTCTAGACCCCTTTTCGGTCTAATCTAGCATCCATCCAGTTTCCCAGCCACACATTCTAGCTCCTTTTTAAAGATCCATGAATAATTATTTTGGAAATTCGTAAACATCTTCTATCTCACAATGTTAAAGGAAGTGATGAAACAATTCCTGGATCTGCACCAGATCTCTATGGGTTACCACATCCTGCCACCAAGTTTCGTGGTAATCCATTTGCTAGATTTAGCGTAATCCTGCTTCCAACAAATCGAACCAACTAACAAACGTACAGGGATGAAAACAGGTCATTATTACCCTCATATAGACCCATTTCACATCCGTGACTCCACAGGACGGCAGCTTGATGACTAAACAGAGACATTTTGGAGGAGTTGAGTGTCACAGGTTTGTTATCAGACTCACAGTAGACAGTAGCGGTCACGTCTTTCGACGCAACCATCGGAGGGGTCTGTGGTCCATCAGGTCCCAGCTCCAGCTTTGCTTGACACCAGTACTGAGCTCCATGATCTTCTTTAGTGGTGGAGATGCTCAGAGTGAAGACCTCAGTCACTGGTTCCTTCTGTGGTTTACTCAAGTACTGTTTCTGGCCCAGTTCTGTCTGACCTCTGAAGAAGGTCACGTGGACACTTCTGACCGGAGCCACGTTCTGCACCTCGCACTGCAGAGTGTAGTCACGGGACAAGAACAACGGCCCGGAGTGATTCATAAAGCTGACGGAGACCAGGTCTGGAGACTCTGTGGAGACAGACAAATAGATGGATGGATGGATAGATAGATAGAAGGGATGGATGGATAGATAGATAGACAGACAGACAGACAGACAGACAGACAGACAGACAGACAGACAGACAGACAGACAGATAGAATTGACGGACAGAGAGAGAGAGAGTATAAATCTTACAAATAGAAGTGAACTTACTGTACACGGTAACGTTCAGCGGAGTGCAACACTGGTGACCATCAGCTTTAGTATAGTAACACAATGGAGTCGTTTCCCACTCCATCATTTTGTCAACCGTCCATGTAATTGTGCTTCCATTTTTCACATTGGATCCAACAGATTTTTCCAAATTGAAAATGTCCTCTGGGCACGACGGGCACAGAGAGCAGATGGCAGAGGTCGGGTCGCCGTGCTTCACCACCAGGCTGGACGGAGTGAACACTGTTCTGTTTGTACAGCTTTCATCTGTAAAAAGAATTCAGATTCACCATGAAAGCCTGTGAGACACTGAAGAAACACACTTATCTAGAGTTGAACTGTATCTTTTAACGGTGGTTCATTCAATTGTATACTTCACCTTATCACACACTGTACATAATATACTGTCTATCGCATTTGCACTACTTTACATATTCATATTGAAAGATGTGTGTGTTTGTGTGTGTTTGTTTGTTTTCAACTAATAATGCTCTTACTCCATTCTAGACTTTTTCTTTTAACAACTTCAACATACAATATCAATAGGCTAAGTTGTTTATTATCAAAAATGTATTATTATTACTTTATTCTCACACACACACACACACTGTAAGCCCGGACAACTAATGAACTGGAACATTTAATTTGAATGTACACAAAAATTTTTAGTATGATACCATTACTATCAAATGTAAGTATATTCTACTAATTTGAAGTAGAATATACTTACATTTGTTAGTAATGCTATTAACTATAACTTTTAAGTGAAACATACAAAAATTGTTAAGTTTTGGTTGTATAAACTTGAGTTTTTTATTTCATGACCACACATCTTTATATCAAGGAGAAGCTGCAGTATTCAGAATACTTTACTAATTGAAATTAAATATTAACTATTAATGACTTATTAATAATGCTAATATTAAGAGTTTTGTGGATAAATGAATGACACACCAAATTGTATCACCCCTTAAGTAATTTCATTATATTTCTCAAAAGTTAATATTTTCCTGTCAAACAAACAGTTACAGGTTCACAGAGCATTATTTAAACAAAACAATTAATTACTCTATGAGCAATGCAAACTTTTATCAATGACCACGTTTTTTGAAAATGCAGTAAGGTGTTTAAAAAATGTAGAATATGCAGATATTAAATGCTAAAAACGTGACTATCCTTAACAAACTGTGTTTTATTGTTGTATTCTACGTCCACTATCTTCCAGGTCAATGAGCCAACAGATATCGGGTGCCTCATACTGCATTCTTCAGGAACTACTCTATAAGTAACTTAATTTGTTTTAAATGTTTGAGAGGCACAGTTTTTTTCATTTTAAGCCATTGTTGAAGACTGCTACAAATTTTTTTAATCATTTGAATAGCATCAGACTTGGACTTCCAATTTGGCTAAACAATTTGCAGTGCTGCTTTTAGTCTCCATCATGCTTAAAAGATGTGGAAAAACTGCTCCCAGAAATTTAAGTCCTATTAGTCCTTCTATATTTGACTTAAATTGTTTTTAAGTGAGGAGTTCTGAGTGTGCTTGTTAAGGAGTTCGAGTAAATTTCTGGGAGCAGTATTTGACATCTTTTCAGTATGACTGGGACTGAAAGTGGGTAAACTTGCCTGAGCTGACTAGCAACAAAAAACACATAAGGTGTGTGAAGTCAGTTTAATCAGTTACTGTCTGTGCTGTTTATGTTGTGCAACACTTTTCATAATAATCTACATAATCTAGGTTGCATAATTATGTCCTCTGCTTGTCCATTTGTTTCTTGCTCTGTTAGGATGTAAATGAGAACGGATCATACAGTCAAACTGCAGTGGGAATCCTCTGCATGGATGAAGACAATCCTCAACTCAACCCATCCACAGTAGGGATCATCTTGGAAGGGAGCGTGGTGATGGACAACCTGGCAAACGTACCTCAGGCCTTCTGCCTTCTTTTTGGCCTAATTTATGCCCTGCACCTCGATTACCCAAAGTATATGAAGAACACTCATTCACAAGTTGTCTAAAAACTGGTATAATGTGCCTTGATTTTCATATTGTATGATCAAACAAATAAAACTGAAAAATTATGCATTTTTGTCATTTCATTTTTTTTATTCTAGTTTAACAAATTATAAAAGAAAAGGAAAAATGTCTCACTTTAACTTAACAAAACTAAGTAGAGTAATAAGGCAGAGTATTTGATATTACAACTGATTTCAAGTTAAATCAACTCATTTTTCATTGCACACAACTTAACATTTTCAGGCCTATTTTCCCAAATATTTTAAGTATATAAAACTACTGACTACAACTGTTTTTAAGTTCTAAATTTGGCATTTAGTGTATTGAACTTAAAATAACAATGCTAGCCTTTAAAGCTTTTAAGTTAAATCAACTCAAGTTTTCATGTTCCTGTTGGACCATGGTTCTTTGTGAAACCACACTTCGGCCTACATGTTCAGTCAAGAGCCTGAAGCCGCATGTTCCTCCAAGACTCAGTCTCCCAGGGGCCATCAAAAACCAGAGCACGGAACTCAGTCTCCCAGGGAGCATCAGAGGTGTGAAAACCCCCCCAGGGACACAGGTTTCAACTCCCATTGGTCACTCTGGACCCCATGACCTGTGAGGTCACCGGGCCAATATAAGCCAGTTCATCAAACTCTTCTTCCTCTTTCTACACTCCCTCCAAGGAGAGAAGGCTGTCGAGCCTCGTCTGCCTCTTCCTACAATCCTTCTACAGGAGGGAAGGCTGTTGAGCCTCTTCTCCAGCTCACATCTTCTCTTCCCATCCAACTCTTCGAGAGGAGCACAAAGGTGCAGCTTCCAGCTCATCTCACCAAGGAAACCTCCTCGCCCTCCAAGCTCTACCAACGTCCTAGCAGCGACTCGATGTCCTGCTTGCAAACTTCAGCCAGCAACTGAGCTACACAGCTCAACCGAAACCAGCAAGACGACACAAAACTGCGAACTGCACAGCAACTTCCTTTTTCCCCTTTCTACGGACGGGTAACACAACTGGGCTTAATAATTATACTAGGCTAAGCAAGACTGTTTATTCGATTCTGTGTGATGTTTATAAGTTTGATTTGTGGTGTTGTGATATTTTGGGTACAAGTTATTGAGAAAGTAATGTTAGTCTGTTATGCTCTTCACAGTCTTTCATTGCATCCAATCTAGTAACTTTCTCTAATTTGGCACACACACACACAGACACACGCATAACTCTTCACCTCATTAGCTCTACAGGTCGTAAACATTCCAATAGGGGGGGGAGGGTGTTATCTCTTTGGCCAGCGACCATCTTGAAAGCATGCTGACTCACACAGACACACACACATACCTATCTTTGTTTAGTAAGTACACCGTTAGTAATTTGTGTTTTTATACTTTATTATATTCATAATAAATGTTTTTCTTTCACAAATGTTTTTTCATTAATGTTGCATAAGTGAATTTTGCCAACCTCTACACTGTCAAGAACTCCATATCCTTCAACTTAGCTAACTATCTATGTGGTAAATTTGGTTATAGTTATTAATTTAATTGTTAATCAGAGTTCCAAATTTGTAGTTAGAACCTTTATGAGACTTTATTCAATAAATTGGCTATATTTTCCCTTCCTTTGAAGGGTGGTGCCCCGAGGTAACTTTAATCAATTAAAGTTATTATTTAATATTAATAATAAAATATTTATATTTTATATTTTATTTTGATAACCAAATTTATTGAATGCCGAAAGGCACACCATTTTATGGTATCACATTTAATGCATTATGGCACAACATAAATGGTGCGTCCCGTGTGAGGCAGAGTACAGTTGGCAAAAATTCATAATTATGCAACATTCATTTTTTTTTCTCTTCCATTTTTGGCTAACATAAATGGTGCCCCCCGCGTGAGGCAGAGTACAGTTGAAAAATTCATAATTGTGCAATATTAATTTGGTTTCATTTTTGGCCAACGCCAGAAATAAGTGGAATTTGGAATTTTCAGTCAAGCCAAAGGTTTGAATTCAATTCCACTAGTCTGCCACCGGAGTAGACATTCAACCGTATTTACAAACAAGTGCATTGTGGTGAAATTTAATTTATTCATAAATTAAATGTTTATTAATAATTAATTATTCATAACTACCATTTTAGGTCCTCATAGTGTTACGCTAAAAGATTGCTATCGTTGCTAATAACTCCAGTTGAATATTCGTTGTTGAAATTTTAAGAATTTCTTTTAACATTTGAATATCACATATTCAATGTTAACTGGTCAAGCTGTGAAATTTCCTGTAACTGTTAAGTGCTTTTGAATTAAGACATAGCGCGCCACCGGCCCTATGTAACAGAGCTTGTACCTGGCTGTTACTGCCAAGCATTTCAGCCCAAGTTGGATTAAGAGAACCTGAGAAAGAGCCACAGCGTGCTTCCAGCCCTGTGAATTTATATAACCCCCAACTGTTACTGCCCTGCATATCAGTTAGTGATTAAAAGTTTGGTGAACTGTTTAACCCACCATAGTTTTGGTTAGGCTAGTGTACGAACAAATCCACACTACAAGGTGTCTGCCAGTGCAACACCAAAGCCAACCACACTGCTTTTTGATTTATAAACTTGTAAATCTAATCCTTCAATTTCAGACCCAACAATGGAGAACCCCTGTGTAGAACAGTTTGTTTCTTCCCTAGCACAGAGCCTGACCCCTGGCTATCCTGAATTCATCATTAAGTTGAACTTCAGTGAGTGTAATAAAGAAATAGATTCTCTACTTAATGACAGGTGTGATGCACAAACAGCATCAAAGGGTCCATTGTTGAGATGCATGATTCTAAATTTCCACAGGCAAATCAACCTCGCCTGTCAGAGCAAAGCAGCCATGGAACAGGAGGTAAATGCCCTAAGAGCGCAAAATGCTCTTCTCCTCCAGGAGGTTCAAACTGCTAGTAAGAAAGCCCTGCACTATTTAGAAGACCTGCACTCAGCAGAGTCAGATCTCTATTCACACAAGGAGGAATTGTTAAAACTTAGATTAGAAGGCCCGGCCTCACATCAGTTTTTGAACCAATGCGATTCTGGTTATTCCGATTCACACTCCTCCGATAGTGTACGGTTAACTCCCTCTTCACTCCCAAGATGGGACAGAATCCCATCCGACCCCAAGTCTTCGGGAATTAAGTCACCTCCTGATCCTCCACTGACAGGAAGAGGTAACAGCTTCCTAACTTCCCATCTCCCTGACTCTGACACTGACATTGATGACATATGTAGTTTACCCTCAAGAACACATTGTGCCTCATATGCTTCTCATCCACTGATGCATGACACATTTTTCCGTGCACAACTCTCCAAAGGGGGGACTTCAACCTTTCAAGATGTTTTAGCACCCCCCCCCCCTCAACCAGAGAGACCTGCAGCAGGTGATGCACGTGCCCGGACCTCACAGTGTCCTCGCTTTGATTTGCTTGAGTTTCTAGCTAAAGATATTGAACAATTTGATCCAGACAACTGTGATAACAATATTGATAATTACTTTAGAGAACTAGATCTCAGCTTAAGTGATGTGCCAAATGCAACAGAAAGAGAGAAGGTTAGACTCGTGTTAAAAACCAGCTCTACAGCTGTTCACAAGTTAATTCAGTCACTTCCTTCCAGTGTCACAAGTAAATACACAGAGCTCCGTCAAGCACTAGTCGAGGAATTCTCTTCTACTGCTGACGAGATAACATCCATTGTTACAGCATCCCAAATTAAACATTCACGTCGCGAAAATCCCAAAGATTATTTTCGATGTTTGAGGCATGTTTATTTTCAGGGAAAAAACACACCAGGCCTAGAAGAAAATCCCACCTTCAAGTCCATGTTCTTACGTAACTTACATCCATGTATACGCACACATGTTGTACTGATGACACAGCAAGGAAAACCTTCAATGCAGCAGATCAGGAAGATGACACAGGTGGCTTGGGAAACTGTTATCACTTTCAAGGCTACAGTAGGTGCAACCGAGCCCGTCAAAACAAACAGCACGGTGCCAAATTCATCCGCTGCCTCAAAACGTCACCCTCAAAACAAAACGAAGGGGGGTGAAAACAGGCAGCGTAGGGACACAGAGCGTATCCGCCATGTCCGCCAACTTCCCAGAGATAGGCATTCCCACAGTAGAAGCTGTAGGAAGCCATACTCTGAAATTCTGGCTCAGACAACTTACCACTGCTCAGAAGATGACGACAGCGTCTCTGAGTACAGTTTAAAATATGGTTATGACCGAGCACACAGTGACAGCGCCTCTGAAGTCCTCCTGGACTCTGGCTCCCCAGAGCGTTACGGCCCTGAGCCACGACACAGGCGATCCAGAGCTCGCTTCTCACGGCCATAACCAACACAGTTCACCCCTGTACTGACAGTCAGTATTAAGTTTCTTGCAGTTAATAGGAAACTGTTTTGTTAGCAACAGCAGCAAACTTCAAAACCTAAATTCTGATTGAACTTATATACCACTGCCAACTTTGTAAATATGTTTGGATCGACTACTTTTCATTTCATAATAATGAAGTCCATATGTTAGGACATTAGCATATTATTACAGAAACAATGATACAGTCATTTGGATCTTGAGACTTTGAAAAATAATGACAACCTTCCGCAGGAAAACCTGCTGAAGATTAAAATTGTTAAGTCTAACAGATCAGACTGAGTACTACATTGAGTAGGATTCCATGAGTGAACAAAACTCTTGGACATTCCAAAAATGACCTTATCATTGTACGTGCCACTCTCTCTGCATCGTATCTTACAATTTACAATGTCTTATTTTTTCCTTTTTCTCCCTAACCTAGTGAAGAGCACAGGTTATTCATATTGTACTGTCATTGTAATCTGAATTATTTGTCTAATTTGAATCTTGCTTAGCCAAACTAGATAGTATACACAAATGCCCAGATGTGACAATCCAAATGAACTGACAATTGACTTTTCCAGCTTTGGACTAAACATGTTCAAGTTCGCCCTCAGGAACCCACGTCAGGTGCGATCCTGACAACGAAGGGGGGATGTTGGGCCATGGTTCTTTGTGAAACCACACTTCGGCCTACATGTTCAGTCAAGAGCCTGAAGCCGCATGTTCCTCCAAGACTCAGTCTCCCAGGGGCCATAAAAAACCAGAGCACGGAACTCAGTCTCCCAGGGAGCATCAGAGGTGTGAAAACCCCCCCAGGGACACAGGTTTCAACTCCCATTGGTCACTCTGGACCCCATGACCTGTGAGGTCACCGGGCCAATATAAGCCAGTTTATCCAACTCTTCTTCCTCTTTCTACACTCCATCCAAGGAGAGAAGGCTGTCGAGCCTCGTCTGCCTCTTCCTACAATCCTTCTACAGGAGGGAAGGCTGTTGAGCCTCTTCTCCAGCTCACATCTTCTCTTCCCATCCAACTCTTCGAGAGGAGCACAAAGGTGCAGCTTCCAGCTCATCTCACCAAGGAAACCTCCTCGCCCTCCAAGCTCTACCAACGTCCTAGCAGCGACTCGATGTCCTGCTTGCAAACTTCAGCCAGCAACTGAGCTACACAGCTCAACCGAAACCAGCAAGACTTCACAAAACTGCGAACTGCACAGCAACTTCCTTTTTCCCCTTTCTACGGACGGGTAACACAACTGGGCTTAATAATTATACTAGGCTAAGCAAGACTGTTTATTCGATTCTGTGTGAAGTTTATAAGTTTGATTTGTGGTGTTGTGATATTTTGGGTACAAGTTATTGAGAAAGTAATGTTAGTCTGTTATGCTCTTCACAGTCTTTCGTTGCATCCAATCTAGTAACTTTCTCTAATTTGGCACACACACAGACACACGCATAACTCTTCACCTCATTATCTCTACAGGTCGTAAACATTCCAATAGGGGGGGGAGGGTGTTATCTCTTTGGCCAGCGACCATCTTGAAAGCACGCTGACTCACACAGACATACACACATACCTATCTTTGTTTAGCAATTAGACCGTTAGTAATTTGTGTTTTTATACTTTATTATATTCATAATAAATGTTTTTCTTTCACAAATGTTTTTTCATTAAGTGAATTTTGCCAACCTCTACACTGTCAAGAACTCCATATCCTTCAACTTAGCTAACTATCTATGTGGTAAATTTGGTTATAGTTATTAATTTAATTGTTAATCAGAGTTCCAAATTTGTAGTTAGAACCTTTATGAGACTTAATCAATAAATTAGCTATCTTTTCCCTTCCTTTGAAGGGTGGAGCCCCGAGGTAACTTTAATCAATTAAAGTTATTATTTAATATTAATAATAAAATATTTATATTTTATATTTTATTTTGATAACCAAATTTATTGAATGCCGAAAGGCACACCATTTTATGGTATCACGTTTAATGCATTATGGCACAACATTCCATTACTAAAATATTTTAGGGCAACCTATTTCCTCTAATTTTCTAAGTAAACTCTACTTATCCGGGCTTACAGTGCACAGATGCATAGATACACAGCGACACGCATACACAGATACACGGATACACAGACACACACACTCACACTCACACACACATACATACAGAGACATATATATGTAAAAGTATAAAGAACACTATAACTATATCTGATGATGAACGACATGTCTATAAATATCAGACTCACCACAGCAGGACACATGGAAGTCAGACAGGAAATCCACCAGAGAGACGATCACCAGCAAGTAGCGGGAAAACATGGCTCGTGTTCGGACCGAAAAAAGCTTTATTAACTAAACGAGTCCTCGTTCTCTCTCCCTTTAACTTTAGATCGAGTGTGTGTGTGTGTGTGTGTGTGTAGAGGAGGAGGAGGAGGAGGAGGAGGAGGAGGAGACAGCTTCTTGAAAACGAAACATAGTTCAAGAGACGCGCGGAAGCCAAACTGCAGACTCCTCTTATCTCCTGGTTCCTCCCTGTCATGCCAGGGCAAGTCTTTAAACCCACAGAGAAGAACCAAACAGCCGGTGAAACAAGTTATCTCTGGTTTACAGTGATAATGGCTCCGGGACGCTCTGTGGGAAATACTCACATGATATCTCATCAGAAGAGACAGAGATACATTTCAGTGAAAACAATGAAAAACTAGGGCTACGTTGTAGCACTAACGGGCCCGAGCACAGGCATTTTGAAGCCTGCTGCGGTTAGTGGAGAGAGCGATCAATGACCAAGCGCACGTCTCCGCGTTGCATGTGTTTTGCGCACTGCGGCAAGGACAAACGCTTCACTTCCTGCGTCCGTCGAGCGATGTCGATCCTTGCCTGCTAATTGCTCATTACGGTCCACGCTATCAATTGCACATCACACTGTGAAAATGTTATGTAAATCGAATGATAGTTGTAAAACAAAGCTTACTTCCTGTTACCAGTAGGTGGCGCTATGACACTGAGGAAATATTGACACAGAGCTGTTCAGGCTTGGACTCTAATCATGAGACAGATGTTTGGCAGTGATAGGACTATGCACACTGGAGTTATGACAACATCGTGTCCTTTGGCGAAGGATGATCCTTCGCCCCACCGCAATGTTTACACGGTTTGAGGAAATGTCACGATTCTGACCATGGTCCAATGACTTGTCTCAGCTCATTTGAGCTGTTTATTGTTAAGCAGCCAGGAGCAGTGCATCAAAGTATAAAACATGGCACTTCCTGTAGCCAGCAGGTGGCGCTGTGATTTTAAGAAATGATTTCTGTGTAGATGTCATCAGGCCGGGATTCTTGTCTTAGATGTCTAGTTTGGAGTCGATTGGACCTTGTATGTCCGAAGTACAGAACCTCATGTTTTGATGGCGTGTAATCAAACTTTGATGCCATGCCACAGTCACACCGTGTGACGAAAAATCGATCTTTGAGTTAGTTTTTATCTCCATCTTGTTGTGATGACACTCATCTCAATTTGAAGTTGATCAGATGAAAGCCCTGGGACAAGTTCGTCAAAGTAAAAATGCATTTACAAAGCAGAAGTTTTGTAGATTAGATGTAGAATCCATTGTTTCACCTATATGTGCTGTGCTGAACATGTGCTGACCCCAAGGAGCGAGGGCCCTTTAATACTCCTCGCACCTTTAACTTTACATTGAAGTTCTTAAACCATCATCAGAAATACAACTTTTCATCACTGTGTTGGGATAGAGTCGTGATTGCCATTTTGTCTGTGATTCAAAGTTTGAAAATGGTCTGTTCGTGTTTGTTTACACCCTCCATGTCTTTTCCTCGTGTGTTTTTTTTTTTTTATGTGCCTTTTACCAAATAGAATTTTCCTTAATCTTGTTGATAATTTGCAACAAGAATTTGATCAAGTGCCTTTCTGAAAAAGATCTAAAACTTATAAAATGATATGTTTCCATGTAAATAAACGTATTTCATTGGCTCTTTTTGTGAATGTAAATCAACGAAATAACCAGTGTCTGCCTGTGGAATTACAGGATTTAATCTGAATTTGTTTGTTCTCTAAAGCTAATGTCCGATGTTTCCTCTTCACATTTGCAGTATGTTGTCCAACATCAGAGTTTAAAGGTTAACACTGCATCAAATGATAACATGAAGTCAGCTTAGAATCATGTTGAAAACTAAAGAATGTTAAAAGTTAAATTTGTTCAGTTTGATATCTTTTATTTCAGACTGTCAATTGTTGTATGGTCTACGGTTGTAAAATAATCAGATCATTTAAGTCAGATCAGTTTCACTCGAGTCATTTTGTGTCATGAATGGATTCATATAGAGACAACTAACTAACATTATTACGCTAGGGTCAGGCACATCCTCACTGGTTGTAAAATAAGTATCTCCTAAGGTAGGTATACGTTGATACACAACCAGATAATGCCTTGCAGCAACACTAGAAACTAAGTGAACTGCTACCAATGCCTTGCCATCCAAAACATCGAATGTAGTTTAAAGGACAACATTTATCCGCGAGAGGGAACAGGGAAAGACAGGGCCTCCTCCACTGGCCGGTAGTGGTCAGTTGGAGCAAGTCCGAGACTGGGAGATGCTGGTGGATGTGGGCCAGCAATTTACAGTCCCATCACATATTGTCACTACCACCCTAAGACCTGACCTGATAATCTGGTCTAATACCATGTGCATCGTCTACTTTTTAGAATTGACAGTACCCTAGGTGGATAATGTTGATGAAGCAAATGAGAGGAAAAGGCTGTGGTATGCAGACCTTGCATTTGAGGCACAGCAATGTGGCTGGAAAGCAATAGCTTGCCCTGTGGAGGTTGGCTGCACCATTAGGTTGCACAAAGATCTGGAGATCCATCGACAAGCCCTGCGCCAGACCATAAAAGAAACATCACACACTGCAGAACGCTGCAGCCAATGGCTCTGGATCAGGAGGAAAGATCCCAACTGGGCCCCAAGATGCTAGGGACATGCACCCAGGTCTGATCAACCTGTGGTGGGCCTGCCTTAAAAGAGGATGTCTTGTGATAAAAAGACCTAAACACCTGATGACGCTAAGGTACACAACTGAAGATATGTCCCTAACATCCGCTGGTGGTCACTAACATCCGCTAACATCAACTGGCAATAGGCAAATTGCTGCGGTCGAACGTACAAGGAATATTCTCCATCTTGTCCTATGTTCTAAAATGGTACAGAGTTTAGTTTAAAAAGGCTAAAGAGGTAATGATGTCTGATCTACTGAGCAGCCACATGGCTTTCACAGTACTGCCATAATACCCAGCAGCCAGTCAGATTTACCTTTATCCTCAGCGTACCCTCAAGTTCGGCCTGTATCATTGATCAGAAGGTCAAAACACTTGATGACGCTAAGGTGCACAACTGAAGTTATGTCCCTAACATCCGCTGGTGGCCCCTAACACCTGCTAACATCTAATGTTTTTTTTGTGGTAATTTGTGCAGAAGACCTTCAGACGTACAAGGGATATTCTACATCTTATCCTATATATTAAATCATATAAACTCTTGTTGCTTTTTACATAAGTGAGATATAAAAAACATGTTGCAGTTCCTTCTTCCTGCAGAAATTTAACTCCAAAATTGAATTAGTTGAGATCTCAATGACAGTTAGATGCTTACTATCGCTATTTGATCACCAGCCATAATGAGGTCACTCTACTCTGCCTTATACAGCTTGTTGGAGCTAAGTTCAGGTGAAGGTGCTGATGGCTGATGAATTAAAGGAAGAAACTAAACTTGCACCTGTGAAACAGTGAATTTTCATCTTGTAAAACAGCAAAACTTTAGTCTCAGTGGAATAAATCCTGAGAACAAATTATTCGATTTTGAATCTTTTAATAATTGTTTTAAATATGGGAGGGAACCGGAGCACCTGGAGAAAAGCCACAACAAGACTTAAGTCTGAGTGGAATAAATACTGAGAGCAAATAATTCCATTTTATACATTTTATTCATTCTTATAAATGTGGGGATAACAGGAGCACATGGAGAAAACATATTTAAATTTGAAAGTGAAGCTATCGGAATAACATCATCCACCTTTTATCTCCGGAAGAAGGAAGAGAACCTTGCTCTGAAAGAGGAGAAGAAGCCAGGCTTTTTGCACAGGCGTCTTTTCAAAGAGGAGCTAATTGATATCTCAAGTTCTGGATCTCTTAAAAGAAAGGAAACCAATAGCATCTCTGGACAAGGCCACTTCTTACACAACTCCTTGAAAATGACCTCATCAAGGATTGTGTTGGGGTTGAAAGTTGAGTCAATGTCTTTGACCTCGGCCCATATTCTCTCCAGCAGATGATGACTTGTGTCTGTTATGTCGACATCAGTCCAGGTCACCTTTGCCTTATTATAGCTTCGTGTGATGAGCTGGTCCAAGAGAACACTGACATACATTTTACATCTGTCTGCTGCCAGCATCTTTGCAATCTTCTCCCTGGAGTTGCTGTCTGATGATGCTGAGTTCTCCTTTTCTTTGCTGACCTCTGATGATGTTGTCTGCTTCGATCTTTTCTCCTCAATGCTGCTGACCACTGCTGGTGTTGACTGCTTCAATGTTTTCTCCTCAATGCTGTTGAACACTGATGATGTTGACTGCTTCGATGTTTTCTCCTCAATGCTGCTGACCTCTGATGATGTTGACTGCTTCGGTCTTTTCTCCTCAATGCTGCTGACCTCTGATGATGTTGACTGCTTCGGTCTTTTCTTCCCTCCGCTGCTGACCTCTGATGAAGTCTGCTTCGATCCTTTCTCCTCAATTCCGTTGAACACTGCTGGTGTTGACTTCTTCGGTCTTTCATTTCCTCCACTGCTGACCTCTGATGATGTTGACTGCTTCGATGTTTTCTCCTCAATGCTGCTGACCTCTGATGATGATGACTGCTTGTTTGTTTCCAGTGAGTCGATGGCCATAAAAGCCTCTGACACCCTTTTTGTGTGGCAGTTAACTTGGTTGTTCAGCCACCAGCTTATCAAGGACAGAAAACAAAACACCCTGGTCTGAATGTCTGCATATATGCCCCTGTGTGCCTTAGGAACAGCCACCTTTTTCACTGGACCTGAACTAATGTCTGAATTCCTTCCAGGTGCGATGTGCGCATAGATGAGATCTGAAAGCTGTTTTGTGAATACAAGAACCTTTTCAGATGGAGGCTTTTTCAGTGTTGGGAATGCAGAACTTTCATTTCCACCTCCCGGCTTCTCCTTCTCCAGAAGCACAGCGTCAATACTAGCCATCAATGACTGTATCGTCAGCCTCCTATTGACTTTGGTCTCCTCCTTGAATTTTTTCGCGACCCCTGTCAGTATTTGAAGCGTCCCTGCTGTGGCAAAAGTCTTTATGAAAAGACTATTGATCGTCCTCATTCCTTTACTGATTGAGAGGTTTGGCTGTGGAGATTCCTTTCCATTTTTGCTTTCCTTATTGATTGACTCAATAATTTCATCTAAAGCCATATCAATCTCTGGAGAAAACGATGAATTGAGAAAGAGGCTGTCATTGAACTCATTAAAGAAGTCTGTGATGTCAGTCAAACTATTGTTGATTGTTTCCTGGACAAGCTTCTTCCCACTGTCCATACTGCTTGTTGTTGAACCTCCCTCTGAGGAACTACCTGACTTGGAGCTGACTCCTGAAGAGTGGGAGCTTGAAGAGGTCCTACACATCCGAATGGGATCATCTGAAGCGTCCTGTTCCTCTGAGGAAATGGCCTGACTTCGCCTGCGCGATTGACACTCGAGCAAGAGTTGGATTTTTGCATCTGCCTTTAACGTCTCGCAGGCATAACAGATCATCTTCTGGACTTTAGCGGGGTTAATGAGGCGGGTTGGTATAGGCTTCTCAGAGCTCACACAGGTGGAGCTTGCAGACAAGGTGGAGTTGACAGTCTTCGTCACCTCCTCTACAACCAAGTCTGTGAGCTTATCTAAACTCTTAGACTTTGTTGTGCCTGGTGAAAGACTGTCGTTGAGAGTGTCGCCCAGAATGGACCGAACTTCTTCCTCAGACAAGGGTGCATCGGGACATCGCTTTGCAATGGCATTTGAAACGGTCGTCATTAACTTCAGCAGAAGATCTGCCAACATAAATGTTGTAGCTTCATCCGGTTTGCATGACTTCAACAGCTCCCACTGCTCTGCAGTGATCTTCGTAAAAAAGGACTCGAAGTACGGGCGGACAGTCTCTACCTTTATATCCATTTGTTTCACTCTCCGAGTGATCTCCATTGCGACTGTTGTTTGTTTCAATGTGTGTTACGAATTGTTATTTTCGCTGTTCAAGATGTGTTTTCCAAATTCTCATGAAAAATCTCTTATCTTCTTTGTTCTACCAATTCGCTGGTTAGTGCAGACTGATTCTTCACTTCTTATTTTTCTGAGATAAAGAGCATCTTTAAAGAATAGAAAGGGAATTGAAGCAAAGGAGTTTAAAGGAATTGAAGCAAAGGGGGTTAAAGGAATTGAAGCAAAGGAGGTTTAAGAAATTCAAACAAAGGGGGTTAAAGGACTATGATGTGACTAATAGATCAAAGGAAACCATAAACTGTTTTGCCTGCTGCCGTCTGGCCGACGGTACCGCAGCATCCGGGCCCGCACCACCAGGCTCAGACACAGTTTCATCCCCCAGGCCATAAGACTTTTAAACTCCTCCAATTTGCAATAACTCCACTAAACCAGCACCTTAGCATAATTGCACTATTGTTTTTTTTCTTTAGGTGTATATATATATACACCTAAAGAAAAAAATCTGTGGAGAAAGGCATTTTCTTCTTCATCATTCCTGTGTATGCTGAGTGAATATTATAGAAGTGACACTAAATCTGATTCTGATTGTGTTGCAAGTTGATTTAGCGCAGCATCACACAAGCCAAGAAGTTAAAACCTGAACAATACGAGCTCTTCACAGAAATATCAGTAGTGGCATATGTACCAACCAGTAACTAACTAAAAGCTGAAGAGCAGGTTCACACTGAACACATGGGGAACATTATGCTGCCTGTACATTCTACACACTAAACCTTTAAGGTTTCTACATTCTATTGGCCAGGTATTCAGTATCCTAAGCATCCACATTTAGATTTAAAGATGGAAAAATAATTACATTACCAGAGTTTAAATTGATAAAAAATAAGAGTCGGGTTCACAACTACTGAGACAACCTATTTGAGAAAATAGGTTTAAGAATAGAGAGGATGACTGTGGTTTTTCCGAGCATGGGAAGTCTGAGTTTAAATCAGTTATAGCAACTCAAAACTAAACTGCAATGTGCCGGATTGGGGAGCGTATGAATGTTGTTTAACTGAAGTGAATATCAGGGACTGAACTAATCTCCAAGTCTCAGTGTCTCCGATTACACCCTGATCTGGACTCAGCTCCACCAAGAGAACAACCACAGCCAGCAGTGGTGCAGCCTGATGACCAGTCGGACACTCAGCTGCTACCGCTGCAGAGGGCGCAGGCAGCAGCTCCAGCCTTCCCTAACCTCTATCCAGACTCCGACCTTGTTGCAGCGGAGGATGTGGACAGGCTTCCAGCATACACCACTCCATATGTGGCAGCCCATATTCCACGGCAAAATGGAAAAAGGACAATTCATGGCCTAAATGCAACCTCGCAAGCACCGAGGGGGCGCTAGTCAGTTATTTTGCCACGCCCATTCCTTAAAACCATCTGAATGTCTGCAGGGGGGGGCTGTTGTTACACAAATGTAGTTTGAGGGAGGTTGAACCTCCAACACCGAAGTTATAGTAATTTCGTGTGTCACGGCGAGTTGATGAACTTTGACGCCACGCCACTATTATGGCGTTTGATGAAAAGTCACAGTAATGTTATGCCTACATTATCAATGTCTTGAGACCCATTTGATACAGTTTGACATGGCTGCGAGCAGTGGGTGAAGAGGAATACCTCCAAGTGTAAGACGTTCCAAAAACAAGACATTTCTTGTTTCCACCAGGGGGCGCTGTGATTTTAAGTCAAGATTTCTGTGTAGATGTCATCAGGCCGGGACTTTTGTTTTACATGTCTAGTTTGGAGTCGATTGGACCTTGTATGTCCGAGATACAGAACCTCAGTTTCAGTGTTGTTTGGTAACGCACAATGCACAAAGTTGTTGTCGTGCTCATGTCCGTCCGTCCATCCGTCCGTCCAAAAAAAAATACGGACAGACAGACAGATGTCCGTCTGTCCGTCCCAACAAAAAAAAAATACAGACAGACAGACGATCAATGACCAAGCGCACGTCTCCGCGTTGCATGCGTTTTGCGCACTGCGGCAAGGACAAACGCTTCACTTCCTGCGTCCGTCACGCGATGTCGATCCTTGCCTACTAATTGCTCATTACGGTCCACGCTATCAATTGCACATCACACTTTGAAAATTTTATGTAAATCGAATGATAGTTGTAAAACAAAGCTTACTTCCTGTTGCCAGTAGGTGGCGCCATCACTATTATTACATACAGACATATAGATCAGTTCAAGTAGGGGCTCTGATGTAGCGTGAGCAATTTTGTGTCAATTGGACAATGTTACCACAACTTGATTTTCACGCTGATCAGTAGGTGGTGGTATGACCCTGAACTAATATTAATATATGGAGCTGTTCAGGTCAGGATTGTGATCTTAGGTCAGTAGTTCGGAGCCGGTTGGATAATGCAGAGTGGATTTACAAAGTACTTCCTGTTTCATGGCGAATCAGTAGGTGGCGCTATGACACTGAGGAAATATTGACACATAGAGCTGTTCAGGCTTGGACTCTGATCATGAGACAGCAGTTTGGCGGTGATAGGACAATGCACACTGGAGTTATGACAACATCGTGTCCTTTGGCGAAGGATGATCCTTCGCCGCACCTCAATGTTTACACGGTTTGAGGAAATGTCACAATTCTGACCATGGTCCAATGACTTGACTGAGCTCTTTTGAGCTGTTTATTGTAAAGCAGCCAGGAGCAGTTCATCAAAGTAAAAACATGTCACTTCCTGTAGCCAGCAGGGGGCGCTGTGATTTTAAGTCATGATTTCTGTGTAGATGTCATCAGGCCGGGACTCTTGTCTTACATGTCTAGTTTGGACTCGATTGGACCATGTTTGTCCGAGATACAGAACCTCGTGTTTTGATGGCGTGTAATCAAACTTTGACACCACGCCACAGTCACACCGTGTGACGAAAAATCGATCTTTGGGTTATTTTTTATCTCCATCTTGTTGTGATGACACTCATCTCAATTTGAAGTTGATCTGATGAAAGCCCTGGGACAAGTTCGTCAAAGTAAAAATGTGAAAAATTTGAAAAATGGCCACTAAAGTCAAAATGGCGGGCTTCCTGTTGCTTTTTTCCAATTGCACCTCTGACCTTTTTTGTTTGTCTGGTCATGATACACCTGGGCTACGATTTTTGTGAAGATCGGTGAAAGCTAACTGAGGGGCTTTTCCTTAGATGGCGCTGTTGAGCAATTTTTCCACGCCCATTTCAAATTACTCCAGAATACAATTACCTTTTGGGGTTTAGAATTCCCTGCAAACTTTGGTAACAATTTGAGCATGTCTAGGCCCTGAAAAAGCCCCAAAAGGGAAATACAAATCCTTCGAAATACAATAGGGCCTCCCACCGGAGGTGCTCGGGCCCTAACTAAAGAACCTGGTGCAAGACTGAACTGCGATGTGACGCACACACACACACAACAACCAACTTCAAGATTAAAACCAGCCAGCAATGGCTACTAACAGTCACTATGTGAAGGCCACACATTCTCCCACATATTCAGCCCAAACTGCCCCTGCCCCCACCCCTGTCTAACATACTGCATTTGTTTAGAGTTCAGTTTCATTGCCATCTTCACAGACACACACACATTAATTCTTTCTGTTAAGGTACAAACATGGTGCGCGTAAAATCGATCCTTTTCGGGGCTATAGTGTCTAATTATATTATTAAAATCCTAACAAATCCCTCCTTTCACACCATTTCATGGTGTGAACAACTTACTGGGGATCATCCACGAACTCCCCAACCTCCATCTCATCCAATGCAAACTCATCACTATTATCACCACTCAACAAAGGCAACTGATAGGGTGGGGGATGGGGCATGTTTTCCTTGGTCAGAGCCGTGGTGATGAGTCTGTTGAGCAAGGTCCTAAAGCAAGGGATGCAGCAGCAGCCACAGGTGACTAGGATAGCTGCAAAGATAGCTAGGGAGAGGAGGCAGGATGCAATTAGCCCTTTCCATTTGCTGAATGCAGTGTTCATCCAGCTATCTAGGGGGTTGTTAATTCCAGAGTCTGTGGCCATGTTCTGTGCCATGGTGCGTAAGGCGGAGAGGGCCCTGGTCACCGAGCCATCAGGGGCTGTATTGCTGGGGATAAATGTACAACAAGAACTTCCTATCATAGTGCACACACCACCTTTTTCTGCCAGTAGGAGGTCTAGGGCCATTCGGTTCTGTGTGACCATAAGGGAAGTAGGGGCGAGCTGTTCGGATAGGCCTGTTATGGTGTCTCGAGTAAGGTTGGTGAGGCGTTGGAGATTGAAATGGACGTAGTTAATGCGATCCACGTTTTTGTTGGGAGTTACCTATATCCAGAGAGACTCAAATCCCGCTGCAATTTGATCCGCTAATTTATATTGGTCTGGAACACCCCGAGGAATCCCTATGGCGTCTATGTATGTGGGTGAGTCCCTATTTAAGTCAAAATGCGTTGTTCTTCGTCGACGGGTGCTAGTGGGTTGTCCTGGGCGGGGAGAGAGGGTAGTCAGGGGCATGGCCAATTGAACAAGTGTGCAGGAACCCTTCCAGTTTGAAGGAAGGCGGTTCCTCAAGCGTTTTCCTCCACAGTACCAGAAGAGGTCACTGCGGGCCCACTCCAGCTGTGTGGCGTTGTGCCAGTCGGTAACATTGATGTTTCTAGAACACCAGGAGGACGGCATTGAACCCACCTCTCTGTGAGATGAGTTACCTTTTTTAGTCAGACACGTGTAATTTCCCTTTACTGGAGTAAATATAGGGGGCAGCGTGTTGTTTGGCGCCGGGGGAAAGAGATGACTGAGAGTAGAACAGTTGGCGGGACTGGCTTCCATGTGTAAGCCATACATGCAATCAAAACCGGGTCGATCCGAGTCTATCAGTAGGGGGGCCGGGGCTGACTGCAGACTATACAATTAGTGAGTTTTTTGGAACGGGCAGTAAAGTGGACCCATTTTAGCCATATGTTTTCATCAGTGTATCCAGTCTCTATTTCTACCACATCTTCAACGGTACTGGCGTCGTAATATTGTACCGCAGGGGAGCTGGGTGGGGATGGTAGTGGTGAGGTGGATTCAGGGGGAGAGCTTGTGGAGTTAGTAGTAGAGTTATCAGACGGGGAAGGGGAAGGCTGAGTTCTAGGGGAGGAGGAACGGACGTCTACCCTAACGATGCCCATGGGGTCAGCTCCTGTCATGTCTACTCCTAAAACAAAATAATAAGGACTTGTCAGTGCGGCCTTTTTAGTCAATTTGTTATAGTGGAGATGTTTAAGAGTCTTTAAGAGACTATTGTCGGGGGAGCAGGCAGACGTGATCCTCCGGGTGAGGGTGATGTTTCTTTGGAGCTGTCCTAAGGGGTTTTGTGCATTGTATCTGTGGGTGTAACCTCTGGGGCCTGTGTTCCACAAAACGTGTTATCAAAGGTTTATCATTTTGCATTCATCTCTAAACCATTGTTTTTTTATATGTGATATCAGGAACCATATGAACATGTGATGTACAATGCAGAAATGTAATTTTTCATTTCTAAGCATGTGATTGCTTCTAATATCAATGTGTGTGTGTCAGTGACATTTGGTGTGTCACTTTCATGTATGTGTGGTGTGGGTGCGATACCATGTATCTCAGGCGTCGAATGAATCAGAGTTTCCACCGCTCTCTCCTGGCCCCCCCCTCCTCAAATCTGCCTGAGCAGCTGCACCTCGTTCCTCCGGACACTCCCCCGCCCAATGTCCCCTCTTTCCACACCTGTAGCAGGTGTCTGCTGTTCTGTTCGTGGAGGAATACAGGGCGGAGGTGAACGGCTGGGGCTGAAGCCACTTCAGGTCTCTGAAGAGGGGCACAGTCGAGATCGTGGTCCACTCTGACACACTGAGGCACTGTAGGATACAAAGAAAACTTTTTCTGTGCAGATTTATCTGTTCGTTCACATTCATTGGCCATTTTATCACATTCATTCCCTTAGGTAGAACACTGCATTTGTAATGACAAAGAAACAGTTGCAGGCGTATGCTTTTTATGTAGATGCAATGAAGAGATGTGTGTGTGTGTGTGAAGAGTTGAACTGTGTGTGTGTGTGTGTGTGTGTGTGTGTGTGTGTGTGTGTGTGTGTGTGTGTGTGTGTGTGTGTGTGTGAACTATGTGTTGTGATAACTACGTGTGTGGACTGAGTGAATATTAAAATCCCAGGAGACAAGACACAGACACATGCTGAAGGCCTCTTCGAGGTCTGGTTGGGGGAGACGAGCACAGTCTCAGATTTGTGGCTCTGATGTCATTTTGGCAGTTACACAAGCAGAATTAGTATGCATAAGCAGAAATAATATTTAGTGTGGTATAATGGTAAAAAAATGTCTACATTCCTCCCTTTTGATCATAAAATGATCACAACATCAGATACAAAATTTACTTGCAAAATGTCAGCACATATTATATCTAAGGGTGAAAATCTCAAGTAAAATTGTTAAGTAGTCTTTATCTTCCAATTCTAAAAATAAAGAAAATTAAATAAATAAAGAATTTCTGTGTGGAAATTGCTTCTTCACTCCAAATTCGATCTCTTCAGTTAAGGATATATCATTTCACAGTACCAATTTTGCTTGGATATGTGTAACAGTGCAAGGAACCCTCTAATTTTGTGCACTATAAAAAATATTATGGTTGGCGGTCTCGATAGCAAATTTTGTTGGATTATATATTGTCATAACTCTAAAACCATTTTAGGAAAAATTATATTATAACATAATCATGCAAGTTCACTTTTTCAAAGAGCAATGAACATTATTCAGTCTGACATTTGAATTTTGAAATATTAAAATATCCTTGTTTGAATAAAACATAAACAAAACAAATAAAAAAAACATCTAATAAAACAATAAAAAAAAATTAAAAAAAATAAAATAAACAACTCCAACTAAAATACCAGATAAGATGGACTCTCTAGTCCCATTAACGAAAATTGCTCTTGAATACATAAAAACATTTGACACAGGATATATGTTACCAGCTCAGTAAACTGCTTCTCTAATTTGTATTGTTAAAATACAAAACATTCATGTTGTACAATTACAAATTATTGGGACAATTACTAACTGAACTTTTTACCTTCACAACCTTGGGATAAGACCAGTTTAATAATCTTATCAAATAGGAGTACTAAAATTGATTAAACAAAAGATGTGCTCAAACATAAAGTTAAACTGGGAATTAAATATTTGAATTCATTATAAAGTATTATATAGAATTCGTGACAAAAACAGTCCTGTAAATCATTTAGAATGTCTTAATTATCTATGGAGTTAAAGCAACGGAAACACATTTATTAGAATTATAAGAATTCACTGCCTGATTACTAGAAATCACACTTGTAACCGAAATCATGGAAAGCAGTAGGGATTTGTCTCAGGTAGAAAAAAACAAAACATTGATGGCCTCACCCACAGGGGTGAAGTCCTGCTGTCTCCATCGTCATTTACATTATCTGCGTGTTTCTCTTTGCTCATATGGAACTCAGAGGTGCGTAGCTGAGTTTAAAGTAGAGTATACAAGCTTATATTTGGAAATAATCAAGACAAGACACACAGATAGACCCTCCTTTTGTGGTCAACGTATTACTTTAAGATTTTAACCCTGACCGGCCAGGGCTTGCGTATGATCACATGCACGCACTCACGCACGCACACACACACACACAGACACACACACACACTCTGGGTCAATTCGACCCAGGAACAACACAAGGGTTAAGGTACAAACAAGGTGCGCGTAAAATCGATCCTTTTCGGGGCTATAGTGTCTAATTATATTATTAAAATCCTAACAACAGGAAGCCAAAAATATCCCTGATACGAACACCACCCTCTTGCACATATGGAGCCAGAGTCTGTAGCGAGGTCCTGTACTGCAGCCAGACACCAGGTGGCGATCAAGACGCTTTGGCTTCACTTTAGGGCAGCAGACTTATTTTTTAAAGATTACTGTGATGGAAATTCATCTTGAGATTTGAAATAATGAAATTCTCAAACTGGAGTTGCCTTTGAGTCTTTATAATAGTAAGCTCTGCAGAGGTTACACAACAAGCACGGGTGCTCAAAATGGAACTGGCCGCAAGTTCACAAAAGCCAGAACTTATACAAAGAGGCGTTTCATAAAACATAATATGAAAAAAGACATGAAAGACATGAGATCATCTGTGTCTGTCCGTCCGCTGTAGCAAACTCCCTGTTTGTCAAGGTCACAGCAGTGAGACACCTGGTCAGTAGAATTTTCCCACCACATTACTTTCACTTTTGGGTCTCACATTTATCTCATTATCAAACAATCTGAACCGTTTTAATTTACTTACAGAAGCTAAAATCGTCTTTCCACACTCTACATTCACCATTAATGAAACATATAATCCTTCTTGAAACTGCAGTTGAAACTGGTTTTACAACAACAATAAAAAATGCACATGAATCTACAAGCAAATGTGTTAACATGAGGCAGGATGTTGCTCTAAACCACTGAAATGACAGTTAAACGCAGAAGTGACCACAGAAGCTACAAAAGCAGCATCAGACAAACCGACTCAAGGTTGTACATCAGTCGGAGTATAACAAATAATTAACTATTATCTGAACCGACCCCTCTGTTGACATTTGGGGGGAAAAATTAAACATAATAAGTCCTGGCCACAAGTTATGAATCTGTTTTTGCAAACTTGGAGCGTGGAAGCCTCTTGGATGATGAAACGTTTCTCTTGAACACATGATGCAACCTCATTCATGAGCTTTATACTGACTCACTCTCTGCACTGATTCTGAGGACACACTTTTGCAATTGATAGTCAATAAAAAACATTGTTGTTCAGTTTCGCCAGGTCTTGTTATTAAAGAACAGATTCATAACTCGTTCCCAAGACTTTATAACTCATGGCAAAGCAATATTTTTTTCCCAGATGTCACCAGACGGGCTCCGCAGACTCCAGGCTGTGCAAGCAAGCAGGCAACTGTCCTCAGAGGCCTCGGAGACCACACAAGTTTGTATGTGGAAGAAATTAGTTACGATTTTGTTTGTTAAAATGCACCACGAGAGCTCGATTACACAACATGGTGTCATTTTGTAATATTTGGTAAAAGGACTGTGTTCAAATTACTGAACTTTTTAAAATATGTATGTATATTTGTGACTTGATTTGACACTTCTTGAAGTACTCAGGTTACACAAGTTGAGACTGAACTCATTTGGGGCATTTTATGTCATCAGATAAGGTCAGTAGAGAGACGACAGGAAATGACAGCCAGAGAGATGTAACACAGGCCACGAGTCCGACGCCAACTCTGCAGCGTATCACAAAACAACTTCTCCACACACTTGTCACACCTTCCCACAGACTCACTCTACAGTGGGTACGGCCTCGTGTTGTTTGTGAAAACAGAAAACATCCTTCAGGTTGTACTGTCCCATCCGGCCTTGTTTGTAGAAATAGATGGCTACTGCTATCAATCCGGCGATAGCCACAACAGCAGCAACTACTATGTACGGGATGATGTCGGCTAAAGAAAGAAGAGGAACAGAGAATATTCAACGTCAGACCATGTCAGAAAAATATCATCAACACACATATTGAACTTTCTTCTTCATTTCACAAGGGTAAGAGTCAGTTCACAATTACAGTGAGAAAGCAGAAGTGACTCACTTCCCAGTGATTAACATTAAACATATTCAGATTGATAATTTCAGAATTTGCACATATGAAGAACGCAGAAAGTATGATAAAACCATGCACATCCAAACTTGACCTGTAGCGCCTGCCCTCATTTTTATTTGTATATCTACTCTACGTCGGTTGTTGTTTGTTTGATGTTGTTGTGTGGTTGTGTGTGTTTTTATGCACCACGAGAAGTAGTACCTATAATACCGTTGTATGCATAGCTTACGATTACAATAAAGGAATTCTGATCGTTAGTTGCTGGACAGAAGCGACGGAATGTCCAAAGAAATGTCTGCGCACCTGTTGATGCTTCAACAAACTTTTTATTTTACCTCCCAGGGACTGTAGCTAATGTTTCAGGCACAAAAGAGGGGCTGAAGAGGGGCCTGTGACCAAAAGCTTCTCTACCTGGAAGGTCAAATAAAAAGTTTGCGGAAGCATAAACTGCTGTGCGGACATTTCCTCGACCTCTTACGTAGGCAAAACGCAGCAGGAGATTGTCTGAGTCAGACGTGTTCACAACATAGGGGAAATCTCCGGAACGTCTGTGTAGCGTCAGTCGTTATCACCAAAAGTTTTTCGAAAGTCGTTGTCTTTCCAACTGTGTACGTGAGATATTTGCATTCACTTCGGACATTGACCTGCTGTGTTCTCACATGGACTCGCTTGGACATTCTCAGGAGTTTTTACTACAGGGCCGGCCGGATAATTCCAGAGGAACATCTGAAGTTCAGTGCATGTCTGACAGCAGCTGTAACGAAGGAACTGGACTGGGAATGAACAACTCACGTTTGACAGCCACCCTGAACATCACAGTGTTTGTGCCCACGTCGTTGCTGACCGAGCAGGTGTACTGCCCCTCATGCCCAGAAGCCACAGACTGGATGGTGAGGACGCTGCTGTTGGACGGGGGGACGCCGTCTGGCAGGGATGTCCAGGTGTACGAGGGGCTGGGGTTCCCCACGGCCGTGCAGTTCAGCTCTAGAGGATCTCCTTTTGTGAGGGTGATCACATCTGGACGTGATGGCGCCAGCTGCTGAGGCTTATCTGTGTGGGAGAAACACAAACAACCAATGAATCGACCCGGTGCTGCAGATGGAAACCGACTCTGATCTGGAGCTGTGTTTATGAACACCTGACAAATCTCTGGTTCAATTTACTCCCCTTGTAGCTTCTAGACCCCTTTTCGGTCTAATCTAGCATCCATCCAGTTTCCCAGCCACACATTCTAGCTCCTTTTTAAAGATCCATGAATAATTATTTTGGAAATTCGTAAAAATCTTCTATCTCACAATGTTAAAGGAAGTGATGAAACAATTCCTGGATCTGCACCAGATCTCTATGGGTTACCACATCCTGCCACCAAGTTTCGTGGTAATCCATTTGCTAGATTTAGCGTAATCCTGCTTCCAACAAATCGAACCAACTAACAAACGTACAGGGATGAAAACAGGTCATTATTACCCTCATATAGACCCATTTCACATCCGTGACTCCACAGGACGGCAGCTTGATGACTAAACAGAGACATTTCGGAGGAGTTGAGTGTCACAGGTTTGTTATCAGACTCACAGTAGACAGTAGCGGTCACGTCTTTCGACGCAACCATCGGAGGGGTCTGTGGTCCATCAGGTCCCAGCTCCAGCTTTGCTTGACACCAGTACTGAGCTCCATCATCTTCTTTAGTGGTGGAGATGCTCAGAGTGAAGACCTCAGTCACTGGTTCCTTCTGTGGTTTACTCGAGTACTGTTTCTGGCCCAGTTCTGTCTGACCTCTGAAGAAGGTCACGTGGACACTTCTGACCGGAGCCACATTCTGCACCTCGCACTGCAGAGTGTAGTTATGGGACTCGAACAACGGCCCGGAGTGATTCATAAAGCTGACGGAGACCAGGTTTGGAGGCTCTGTGGAGACAGACAAATAGATGGATGGATGGATAGATAGATAGAAGGGATGGATGGATGGATGGATGGATGGATAGATGGATGGATGGATGGATAGAAGGGATGGATGGATGGATGGATGGATAGATAGATAGATCTTACAAATAGAAGTGAACTTACTGTACACGGTAACGTTCAGCGGAGTGCAACACTGGTGACCATCAGTGTTAGTATAGTAACACAATGGAGTCGTTACCCACTCCATCATTTTGTCAACCGTCCATGTAATTGTGCTTCCATTGTTCACGTGGGATCCAACAGATTTTTCCAAATTGAAAATGTCCTCTGGGCACGACGGGCACAGAGAGCAGATGGCAGAGGTCGGGTCGCCGTGCTTCACCACCAGGCTGGACGGAGTGAACACTGTTCTGTTTGTACAGCTGTGATCTGTAAAAAGAATTCAGATTCACCATGAAAGCCTGTGAGACACTGAAGAAACACACTTATCTAGAGTTGAACTGTATCTTTTAACGGTGGTTCATTCAATTGTATACTTCACCTTATCACACACTGTACATAATATACTGTCTATCGCATTTGCACTACTTTACATATTCATATTGAAAGATGTGTGTGTGTGTGTGTGTGTGTGTGTGTGTGTGTGTGTGTGTGTGTGTGTGTGTGTGTGTGTGTGTGTGTGCGTTTGTTTGTTTTCAACTAATAATACTCTTACTCCATTCTAGACTTTTTCTTTTAACAACTTCAACATACAATATCAATAGGCTAAGTTGTTTATTATCAAAAATGTATTATTATTACTTTATTCACACACACAGATACACAGCGACACGCATACACAGATACACGGATACACAGACACACACACTCACACTCACACACCCAAACACACACATACATACAGAGACACATATATGTAAAAGTATAAAGAACACTATAACTATATCTGATGATGAACGACATGTCTATAAATATCAGACTCACCACAGCAGGACACATGGAAGTCAGACAGGAAATCCACCAGAGAGACGATCACCAGCACGTAGCGGGAAAACATGGCTCGTGTTCGGGCAGGAACCAGAGGAGAAATCCGCTCAGTCTGATCCGGACCGAAAAAAGCTTTATTAACTAAACGAGTCTTCGTTCTCTTTCCCTTTTACTTTAGATCGAGTGAGTGTGTGTGTGTGTGTAGAGGAGGAGGAGGAGGAGGAGGAGGAGGAAAACGAAACTGAAAATAGTTCAAGAGACGCGCGGAAGCCAAACTGCAGACTTCCTCTTATCTCCTGGTTCCTCCCTCTCATGCCAGGGCAAGTCTTTAAACCCACAGAGACCAAACAGCCTAACATTTCAGTGAAAACAATGAAAAAACACTTTTTAAAAAGTGGCTCCTTTCAAACCAGGTTTGTTTAATAGATAATAAAACACCAAATGTCTGCCAACCTTATGACGTTTCTGGACATTGGGTGTTTTGGTTGTGATGCTGATATTAAATCATAAATATTCACATGTTGATGATTAAATTTAAAAATTCAAAGGATTCCCAGTACAAATCCACAGTTTTCTTTATAGTCATTGAAATACTCTGTTCATGTCCAGGACTTTATTTTAAAGTTTTTATCTCACCTCTCAAGAATGTAATCATAATTTGTTACACCAGTAGGTGGCAGCGTTGATCAGGTCATTGATAAAAAATATGTCTGTATGACAATAATGGTTTAATATTTCAAAGGGTTGCCCCCCCCCCCGACAATTACAAATAAACACATTCTCATGTATTTCTGTTCTATTTATGTAAATTAATTTTTGACTTTCTGCCGCAGACCTCAAAGTTAATGCTGATCTTCCGCTTTGCTTCCTCACACAAGACACTTTATTTAATTTAAATGTGATCTTTCTTCTCATTCACAGCTCTGACTGTCGATACTTTCTCCTTGATGAGGTTTAAATGTGGTTCTTTCTTTAGGCCGGGTTATAACGTCTGATTCCTTTGGAGCTCGGGGGAGATCCCCTAAAAACACTTCAGTGGTACTGTTTTTTTGTCTTATTACACAACACGTGTTAGAATAAATGTGGGGCTGTGCAGAATAAATAAAACTATTGATAACATATTAACTGGTTGTTTATGTATTAACTTGTCGTTGTGTTGGAGAGCATACGGATGGGGGCCCCTTCAGGCGGTGATGCGGCAACTTCTGGTTTTCTTGTGGCCCCGGACAAAATGAATCTGGGCCTAAAGTTTCCCTCTTGTAAAATAGCAAATGTGGCCCAAATATCCCCAAACAAACGTGGTGCTGTTATTGCTGTGGTTTGATCGTGGCCCAGATCTGGCAAACAGGAGCGGTGCCATCATTCTGCCGGATGACAGTGTGAATCTGGGCTGAAGCACTTTAGCTATGTGGTTATAGAGAGTTTCCTCTGCTACCACATTTCTGTTTAATTTAAAGTTTAATCACAAAATCTGAAACTTTTTCTTGACCTGAACATGTGAGAGGAAGACGAGTCTGAGAGGAAGAGGAGGAGGAGGAGGAGGAGGAGGAGAGGCCTGAGAGTCAAGTACATTTGCTTTCGTGCTCCCTGATGTGAAATTACACACAAACTGCTGCTGGTCAGTGTTTGTCAGTGTTTGAGGAGCAGATGGTGGCGATGGAGACGCCCTGACGTCACACACATCATCATTAATCACACACACACGTTCATGGACAGAGAACAAAGTGTAAAAGCTGAAGATGAACCAAGGTTCTGGTGCAACAAACACTTTTACAGAACAAAGACGATGAATGAGAATTATTTTTGCATTCAGAGGATTTTAAGTCTGGATTTGTTCGGCAACATTTTATGTTTTCTGTGTTTTAAATCAAAATCAAAAATAACTTTCCTCATTCTGTGCAAAGGAAGTCTAGAAAGCCAATGAGTCTTCAGCTGCTGGAGTTAGAGACAAATCACCTGCAGATCTTCCAATAATAATAATAGTAATAATAGTAATAATAGTAATAATACTTGTACAGAGCTTTTAACAAGGCTCAACGATGAATCATTGGATTAAAAAACACATAGAAAGCAGATCAAATATAAATATAAAATACACATCATAATCAAACATTACAAATAACGGTGCTGTGTTTCCCTGTTGAGCTGCATTTCGAAGGATTTTAACACAAAAGGGATTTTTACACCCAAAATGTTTTAACTATGGACAAAATAAACTGCCGCTCGTCTAACTTGCAGAGCTGAAGTATCTTGTATCATGAATTAAGATTTGTCTTCATATTCATATGGACTTTTGATAATTGTTTGATTTTAATTTAGCTTAGTTTTTATAAGATAAAGCTAAATACATTTGTTGAATTTGTATCAGCGGTGGAAATAAACGAAAAACATACGATTACAGATTAAAAGCATATTTAATTTCCCATCCATTTTAAAACAGACTTTAAAATATAAAATCTTTATTTTATGACTTAAAATGTATTCTCTGTTAAATCTGCCCTTTTCCCAGGCCCCTGCTGGAACATGCCCCAAATGAATGGAGTATTTCTCTGCACCTACAGGGTCTATGTGAATGATCTTGGTATCAAGCAGCTGTAACACAAATCCTCCAGCTCCAGTTGTGTTATTAGATTGATTTATTTTGTGCAAACTTGGTAATTGCTTCCTAAAAGTTAGTGACTGAAACTGTTTATCTGTCACACTTTCACTGACCCTCCTCAGCACTTACCGGCAGATGTGTTGAGACGCTAATGATTATAAACTTGTCATCGCCAATGATTGACCATCTGTGTGTGTGTGTGTGTGTGTGTGTGTGTGTGTGTGTGTGTGTGTGTGTGTGTGTGTGTGTGTGTGTGTGTGTGTGTGTGTGTGTGTGTGTGTGTGTGTGTGTGTGTGTGTGTGTGTGTGTGTGTGTGTGTGTGTGTGTGTGTGTGTGTGTGTGTGTGTGTGTGTGTGTGTGTATGTGTGCCTCATCATGGACTCTGGTCCACGCAAGCATCTGCTGTACTCCACTCGCCTCCACCCGCAGCACACACTCCATTATCCCCCGGCACAGTGTGTGTGTCAGCGCTGCAGGTGTCACATTAAGGTGATGGGTTTAATCATCAGTTCAAGCCAAGGCCTGCCCTCCTCACACACTCACATGTGACTGTGTGTGTGTGTGTGTGTGTGTGTGTGTGTGTGTGTGTGTGTGTGTGTGTGTGTGTGTGTGTGTGTGTGTGTGTGTGTGTGTGTGTGTGTGTGTGTGTGTGTGTCTGTGTGTGTGTGTCAGGCTGCCGGTAACTGCCAGGTCAGTTTGTAGTTGAGCTGGGACTGGAGCTGGAGTGTGTGTGTCTGACTGTGTGGTGTTACTGCTGGGATTTTAAGGTGTTTCTACACAGTCAGATTGTGAGTCGGTCTGATGAGACTCTCATTGCTCAGGTGTTAGACTCAGCAGCTGTGTGTGTGTGTGTGTGTGTGTGGTTGTGCTGTATTTCTAAGTGTGTGTGAGGTTGTGTTTGTGTATTTTTGTGAACACTGAGGATGTCTAACTCCACCATCAACTTCTACGCCCTGTCTCAGTCCTTCAGCTCCTCTGATATTATTGTGATAGCAACCTACTTTCTTCTCAACATCGCAGTCGGCATCTGGGTAAGAGTCAGAGCTGTGTGTGTGTCTGTGTGTGTGTCGGTGTGTGTGAGTGTAACACTGTTCTCTGTCAGTCGTCATGCAGGGTGAGCAGGAACACCCTGAGTGGATATTTTCTGGCTGGACGGGACATGGCCTGGTGGCCGGTGAGTGAGTGTTTGTATCTGATGATCTCGTCTGGTGTCGTGTTCGTGAATGAAGCAAAAACTGTCGGGACCAAATGACTTCTATGCTAAAAAAAAATGACTAATAAATCATTTACCAGTATGAATCAACTTGTTGTTGCCAGTTTGTAGAAAGTCCTCCTCAACAGTCTGCTTGAATTACATTTACAAATGTAGCTCAACTACAATATCACACTGTTCATTCATACAATGAGTTGAACCAGGTGTTGTCATGTGGGCAAGATTTAGAAATGAAGCGAGAACAAGAGTGAATGTGTTTGAATGTTAAACCTACACGAAAAGGATTCAAACAAATACTGTAATTCGTTTTTATTCAATTCAAGTATATTTGAGTATATTTTTCTGATAAACTGACGAAATACCGGCACCTGACTGCAAATATCGTTAAGCAGATGAATGTATATTAGTGATTCTGATATAAATATTTGGCAAAAAGTTGAGCATAACAACAGACAGACTACTGGAGTCAGATACAAATACAAATATGTCAAATGAATCGTTCTTACTGTTTACATGTAGTTTTTGCGTTCTGCTACTTTACTAAAATTCAAATGTAAAGTATTGTAGTTTTTACATTTAGATTGAGATACGATAAAAACATATGATAAGTTGAAATATGAAATACGATATATCGTTTAAGATTAGATGAAAGTTTTTCCAGAACAAAACATTTTAAAAAGTATCTGTTGTCAAAGTTTCTGATGTCTACGAGTTGTTCCACTAGAAATAAATTTCCCTCTAAATTTCTCGAACAATTTCATTTGAATTTCTGTCCCAAAGACATGTTTTTTTAAATCCAATAATTCACAAAATGAAAACACAAAAAAAAACCTCTGTGACTCTTTGAAGGGACACAAACTACAGGTTGAGAACCACTGGACTAAACTATCTGTGGATGAAGTCATTGAAAGTAACTTTATCAAAAATAAAGTATCACAGGCCTAAGATACTATTATTATTCTTCTGACCGTGTACCCAGATTTTTGCTTCTGATACTTAGACTTGTAGCAGAGTATTTATTTGATGTCATATTGGTACTTGAGGTAAAGTTCATGTTTCCTGTCCATCAGATCGGAGCGTCTCTGTTCGCCAGCTCAGAGGGATCAGGGCTGTTCATCGGTCTGGCCGGGACTGGAGCTGCTGGAGGCATCGCTGTCACTGGCTTTGAATGGAACGTGAGTTCAAACACACACACACACACACACACACACACACACACACACACACGGGACGTTATGAAATATGTCTAACTGAAGACATTGGAGTCAAATGGAATGAAGCAGATCAGGTCTGATGATCCATCTAATCCACCTTTTGTGCCGAAAAAACAACAACATGCAGCTTCAATGACTAATTTACTTTGATATATAAAAAGAAAATATATGATGAGAGCATTGCAATAGATACTTTACCAAACTAGCAAGGAGATAAAACTACTTAGAGTTTGTGCAGCTGTAACAGACAACCAGCAGCAGGGGGCAGCAGCAGAACTCTATAAAAGACATCCAGAGGTTTTAGGTGGTGAAGTGAAGAATGAGTCAGAACCAGTGTCAAGGTTCATTCATTTCTTATAAAGAGTTCAATGTTTTTTTAGCTTAGGTTGAACAGAGAGATGATTTATGATTGATTGATTGATTGATTGATTGATTGATTGATTGACGGGTCATTCTCCTTTTCCTCTTTCAGGCGACCTATGTGCTGTTGGCGCTGGCCTGGGTGTTTGTGCCTGTCTACATCTCCTCAGGGGTTAGATTGCACCCACACACACACACACAAACACACACACACACACACACACACACACACACACACACACACACATTGGTGCATGTCTGCTTGTTAAGGCTGGTTCAGCAGACAAGAATTCCCCGCCTTGAAAATTCCCCAACAGGGTGTTACACCACAAACACACACACACAGTCTAGTCTTCTCATAATAAGGTCATCAATTTATGTTTGCTCTTTGTTGTATTAAGTGTGAACACATCAAACATATCCACTGTCACCTTCCTCTCACTGCTGGATCATGTGATCATGTCTCTGAGCTCTGGTTCTCACGCGTGTTCAGATCGTGACGATGCCGGAGTACCTGGGTCGTCGTTTCGGAGGAGAGAGGATCAGAACCTACCTGGCTGTCCTCTCGCTGCTGCTGTCCGTCTTCACGAAGATATCAGTACGACAATCACACACACACACACACACAGAAACACAAAATAAAACAGCACAACCCTGTCTGCCACTGACTGTTGTGTTTCCGCCACCAGACGGACCTGTACTCTGGAGCCTTGTTTGTTCAGGTGTGTCTGGGATGGAACCTCTATCTGTCCACTGTCCTCATGCTGGTGGTCACTGCACTCTACACTATAGCAGGTACACAAACCACTACGACATAATGTTTGTGCGTCGGTTTTGATCACATCACAGAACCTTTTTTGCATGTGCACAACTTATATTTTGTAGATAAATCACTACCAAGCAAATAATAATACTACAAGCGCAAATAAGAATCTGTTCTGTGCAGAATACACAGTAGTATTAGTATTTGTATCCATCCATGCACTCAGTAACCTCACTCACTCAGTTCTACTCTGTCGCTCTTTGTCGAATTCACAGTTTTATGAATTTAAAACAATGGACACTTTGTTTCTTGTTCTTTTTTTTTATATCTTTCCACGCGCTTGCTCAACCTTTTCTCTCCAATCCAGTGATTTGTAGTATAAGTTCTTATTTAAATCTTTTGTAAAAATAATTTCTGCACAGAATCTCATTTGTGTGTTTTTCCTTGATCTATCCCATCGCACATACAGTTTCACCAACAGGATCACATGCTCTTGTGAACAGCCACATCTATTTTGCCTGCTTGTGTGTAAGTTTAGATGCATGATCAATAAATGCTTCTTTTCAGGGGGTCTTGCTGCCGTCATCTACACAGACACTCTGCAGACAGTCATCATGATCATAGGAGCGATAATCCTGACAATCACTGGTATGCACACTTCAATCCTTCAAAGGCAAACATCTGCAGTTTTTAGTATCATACGGATATGTGTAGTTGGGAGTTGTGCTTTGATCCACAGCCTTTAACAAGATCGGGGGGTACAGTAACCTGGAGCGTGTGTACAGCATGGCGGTGCCCAGTAAGATCATTCCCAACAGCACGTGCCACCTGCCACGCGAGGACGCCATGCACCTGTTCCGGAACGCCGTCACCGGAGACCTGCCCTGGCCTGGCATGACGCTGGGCCTCACCATACTGGCGACCTGGTACTGGTGCACTGACCAGGTACATCTACGAAATACACATCAGAGACAATACACACGTGTCTTGAGGTGCAGTTTCCACCAGTGACCATTATGGACCAAAACCTCGATTTAAGTGGAGTGAAAAACGTTCTCTCTGAAAACACATGAAACTAGAATTACAGCCCCGAGGTTGTTTGTCTCCACCAAGCAGAGTAATTTCAGTCTTCATCCATTTTCCTCCAGACTCACGTGTGTTCACTGCGACCTTTGACCATTTCCATCTGTAGTCTTGGTTGTTTATTAGTTTTTGACTCAACTTATAAAATCTAGGATTGCAGTAACACATGTTTTACCCACTAAGATTGACTTAAGTACTGCATCTATGTACAGTAAATAGTCAAAATACCACAAGAATACTATAAAATAACATGGAAGCTCTATTTATTTAGCATATTTGTAAAATAAATGGAAAGTGAGGCCATCAAAGTTTTCTGTCAACTGACTGTGGCCTCTGAAAATCTCTGAACCTGCTCAACGACAATAAATATGGCAGGTCAAAGTTGAACCAGATGTTTCCACACATTGTTTATGAATAATCTTAGTTTGTGTCTTTGTTTGTCCTCAAAATCATTTCTGTCAAATCTGTGTTGAGATTTTTTAAACTACATTTTCCAATTTCAAGTGTAATCTTTCAATGTTATCTTGGATTTTTGGTTTTGCTCATACTACTAATATCAGACTCCATTCTGTTAAAGTGAAAAGAGAAAAGTTAATCTCCAGCTCCAGCAAAACCCAACACCAGGCTTCAAAGATCCTTTCAGAAACCTACAACTAGAATCATATATTTTCTCTGAGGCGAAAGCAGACATAAAATACCTCACTGAACTCATACACATTCATTAACTCATCGTTCTTGAGGATTTCCAGATCACATGTCTGGGTGCAGATGCCGTTGGCGTCTTGAGTTATAGACCTTCACTGTCAGACATAAGGATTTTCCTGATGTGTCGAGACTGGTGCTGCTGCTGACTCATCTTTAACTGGTGTTTAATCTGATCTGTTTGAGGCAACAACGGAGAAAACAGTCCGACTTTTTATTTACAACATTCACTTTTAGTCCCACATCAGTGTTAAACATCGAATACACCTGGTGTCCACAACAACATCTGCCTCACACGTAAAGCAAGCAACACGGTAGCTTTACCCTCGCACCATCAGTAACCACAGTGGAACCAACACCCAGAGCCTGACGCTCATATCAGCGGGAAAACATCAGCTGATTGTCACATCTGTGTGTGTTTGATATGGAAAAATATTACAGCGTGAAATTCTGAAAAGGGAAAGAAGCAGATTTAAACTGGAAGCGCTCGTTCAAAGGATTCCCTACAAGGCTGAAGTGCCGTGTTTGGTAGAGAAGAAGCTGCCCAAATCTAGTATGGTGCCGTTTATCATCTACAAAATATGCTTCTATTAAATCTTAGACTCTGTTCAGACCTGGTGTTATAATCTGTCCTGAAAGATCGGATCTCAGTTCAGGCCTGGACACATCGAAATGTGTCCCTCAGACCATATTGGGAGCTGCTCTGCGACGCATTATTTCCGCTGTTTGAACGTAAATGTGTCACTTGTGAAGAACCACAGAATCAGCTGACGTCACAATATCACCACATCACAATCTGGACTTTTTCTTAAATTGGTAAAAATCTTTCTTCACAGCAGCACGAGATTCATCCAGCCCCTCCTGACTCCTCCCTCTCGCCGACACACAAACACAGCGACATTGGACACATCTCTAAACTCAGAATGGGTAAAAACAACATCATTTGGTCTAAACAAATACAAATGACTGGTTATTTGCACATAGGGCAGTGAAGTGAGATCAGACCTTAACTCCAGGTCTGAACAGGGCCTTGGAAACAAGATGCCTAAATGACTTGATTACTAAATTTTGAGAGATGCATTGTAAAAAAAAAAAAGTGTCATGCATTTGTTTGGAAAGTTAATTTCCTCTCAGATCAGTAACATCCTCTGAAACACTTTATCAGCCGGACGCCACTGAAAGCATCCGGTCTGAAAACCTTTCACCGGGAAGAAATAGTTTGGAAGGACAAGTCATTAATTTACAGGCAAAACCTCTTAACAACACATCATCATATCAGATTCATAAATCTTAACAGTCAAAATTCCCAATTAAATAGCTTAGCCTCAGGGTTTAAAACAGGAAGTGACATGCACGCCTGAGATAGGAAGGATTCCACAGTGAAGAGTCACCAGTTGCGTAGCAGGAAGTCTTTATGAACAAACGTCCGTGTGTCCACAGGTCCTCTGTTCTAACTAGCAGCCTTGTTATTTTGAGTCGCTTTCTTCTGCGACCCTCCTCCTCGTGCCCTCAAGTGTCTGAAATTGGTCAGTTTTGAGAGAGAAACTCCTAGTGGCCCTGATGGGTTGGGTGGCGGCTGTGCCGAGGATTGGTCCGTCTTCCTGTAACCCGGGCTGGGGCGTCGTGGCGACCGGCTGGACCGCGTCTCTGCCTGCAGCTGGGTCGAATTGGGTTGCATCACTTGACTGTGCCAGTAACGGTGTCCTCCGATCACCGGGCCAGTTGCTCGAGTCGGGCGGTGGTAACTTCCCGGTTTGGCGATGACGACTTTATTTCCTTGCAGTCTTGCATCTCTACCTGGAGATCTAGAGGTCCGGAACAACTAGAAGATCAAAAAGGATACATCATGTTAATCATAGACTGTTTTTTAAAGATGGACAACGTGACAGTTCTCAAAAGTGAAGCCAAAACATCTGGATAGCCCCCTGTTGGCTGTAGTTTACGGGACATGGACCAAACTAAGGTCAATCTTCTGGTACTTTTGGTTTTAATTAATTACTTGAAAAACAGGGTGAAATGACACGATTGACAGCTGAGACTGACTTTGATACCGTGGCTCTACTGAACAATCACTACATGACGTCACCAGCTCAAGATGGCCATCACCTGTATCCAGATTTTTTTTGGCTTCATTTTTGCACAACGGGACATTTGGTTCTATAATTCTTTTAGGTGCTACATGTATAAAGTTAATAGTTATGACTGTTTCTGTTTCTCTGTGTTTAGGTTATTGTACAACGCTCCCTGTCTGCAAAGAGCATGAGTCACGTGAAGGGAGCATCGATCCTGGCCGCCTATCTGAAGATGCTGCCCTTCATCTTCATCATCCTCCCCGGCATGATCAGCCGAGCGCTCTATCCGGGTGCGTGCACACACACACACACACCTCAGTGGACAATCACACACATTTTAATTAGGAGAAATCATAGGACGTGTTGAACTGTGAGGAGGTGGTGGCTTAGCACACCCTTTTTCAGACGAGTTGGAATAAATGCGTGTGACACATTTTCCTGTACAGGGAGTGTCACTGAACATGTTCTAACTGCAACTGACAATTAACAGGTAATCTGGTGATTATTCAGTCTCTTTCAGTTCATCTATTTATCATTTAGTTTATAAAATGTGTGGGGAAACAGTGGAAAATAGGGTTAGGGTTAGGGTTAAGGGTTAGGGTTAGCTTTAACTCCTTATACTTTGCAGTTCACTTGTTTTCTGGCTCATTTAATCAACTAAACATTTTGCTTCAACAATAAAAAAGTATTTTTCAATCAAACTTTGATTAGACAGAAAAAGAAGCGAATATAAACTTTCTGATTGTCGGCCATTGCTCACTTCTCCTATGTGCCTGTGTGGTGAGGGGTGACCTTGTCTGCGGAGCTGCTGTGATTGGCGGATGAGGGCGGCGCTGTCCTCCGATTGACTGGGGTCTCGCAGGTCCAGCATACTCTGGGATAGGCGGGCCATCATGTTGACCCCGTCTCCGTGCCGATGTCCGTGACCCGAACCCGTCGAAACTCCGTTTATCAGCGGGTCGATTGGCTCCTGCGGGGAATCGTAAAACTCCTCCTCCGACACAGTGGAAGCACTTGAAGGATCATCGTTGGTCGCTCGGTCACAGATGACCTTGGTGCTGTCTTGGCTGCCCTCGTCGTTGCTGCCGGAGTCCCCGTCCATGTTCTTTGATGTCATGCGTCCACGGCCTAACGTCAGCTCCGCCTGGCTTCTCCTTTTGCTCAAAGAGTCATCTTGACTTTCCAGTTGGTCCATTTTAATAAGAGTCACCTGCGGTTGTCCAGGCTGCTCTGAAGTGGATGGGTCCAGGACCAGCTGCAGGGTGCGGCGTTTAGGAACAGGAGGTGCTGGGGTTTGTGTCTCTGGAGTTTGTTTAGCGCCATCTGTTGGCTGTGAATCAGCAGTGACGCCAGGTGATGATTTAGGAGTGTGTTGATTTGGGTTGTGTGTGTCCTGTGTGTGGGGCGGCTGAGGGGCCACACTGGAATCAGTTTGGTCTTTGTTGGGAGGAGCGTTTGTTTTTTCTTTGACTTGTTTGCTGGTTGTGTTCACAGGAGTAGAGGCTTCTGGACTTGTATTCCCAGAGGGCTTTTTGGTTCTTTCTGCTGCGTTTGCATCCCGACCAGGAGCAGGCTCCTCAGGCTCGGGTTTCATTGTCAGCGGTGAGCTGAAGCGTATAGCCCGGCTTACATCAAACCTCTCCGACCTCTGTAGATGAACCTGATTGGCCCGTTTTTCATCCCTGATGTTGATAAAGCCTATCACGTCGCTCGGTGGGTCAGGATCTGGCCAGGTGGGCAGGTATGGGATCATGTATGCTTTCTCCAGATGGGCTAATCCTGGGTGTAATGGCGGTTCTTCGATAACCTGCTTGAGACGCACTTTCTTTATTTTTAGCCCCGTGGGATTTGCAGAGTTTGAGTTCTTGTCTGAGGGGGCTGGACTGTGGGCTCCCGTGGTAACCAGGGAGTATTTGGGATTGATGAGCTTCCTTGCAATAGCAGCTGACACAGGAACAGGAGCCACCTCGGGCAGCGGGTCGGGGATGGGTTCGTCCACCATGGGAACCTTGTTGAGAGACACGCCTCTGGACACGAGGTAAAGGTCCTGAAACTGTAGGTCCAACGTCTCCACCGCCTGTCCTGTGATCACGGTGATGAGGTTACGGTCCAAACGAGAGGACGACCAGGTGAAGCTGCAATAACACAGAGATGGAAACATAAGTTCACAGCAGTGATTCAACCATTAGGTTTAATCATTACACCAGACTGTGCACTGAAGTCATGCAGCATATAGTGCCCTTTGTACATATCACAAGATGGTTTTCCTTTAATTTCCTGGTAGAATAAGGCATAAAGTCAATGAGAACATGCAGAAATCTTGGTAAATAGATGACAAAGTTTCACCTTTTAAGTAAATATTCATGCTCCATGCTTTGTAAAGATTTAGTGGTGTCAATTTTCTTTGAAGCATTGTCCAAAACGCGTTAAATCAGATACACTCACAGGTTTTAAATCAGTGTTTCTGGGCTGGTTGTGGGTGGGGGGGCTATTGACGTGCATTGCTGTGAGATTTCATCCATTGCTTTGGGCACTCAGGGTTAAGGGGTTACAAAAAGCTAGATCATCTTATTAGCATATCTCCTTGAAGCTCAGTGTTTGTCTCCACCAACTCCTGAGGGAAGTATCTGGGCCATAATCTGCTGAATGCTCCACATTGTTCCACAACCATTTGCTTTCTGCCGTTTGGTGCTTGCTCAATTCTGCAAAGTGAGTTTATCTGAGACTTGCTGAGAACAATGAGAAAGACCCTAGACTGTAACTCTGTGGGCCAGAGAAACAAAACAATGAGCTAAAAGACAACAAAGAGGCAACTCGAGGCTTATCTCTCAAAGTGACCTCCTTTCAGGTTACAAACACTCACCTTCATGTGTTGCCAATGATAAAATAGGTGCAGCTTTAGATGCTCAAATAAACAATACGGAGACATTCACCACATTCTGTTCAGTAGACTTCTCACCTGTATGAACCAGAGATGGCTCTGTCTCCATCGACCAGGAGAAACTTCTGGCTCAGCGACCCACGCACCTGCTGTGCCGACCGAGTGAAGAACTCCACGCCTCCGCAGCAGCGCACACGCAAATTCTACACACACACACACACACACATTCATGTAGAGTTAATGCTGTGCACACAAAGGCCTACTTGGGGATTTGGTACCGACAGGAGGAGGTATTTTACTGAATAAAAGGGAAATAAAGGCAGCAAGAACATGGGGAGGCAGAAAATAATTAGTTTTGTTGTTGCCCAAGAGCAGCTCATCTCTATCAACACCACTAGAACTTCAAATTGACTAACTCTACAGGTTAGAGCATGGTCTGTATCTGTGTATGTGCATGCTTGCTTGACACACCCTGCAGTGTTTGTCTTCGGGCCTGTGATAAGGGTGTGGTGCCAGGCCGAGCGTTACCTCGCAAGTAAATGTTCTGTGCGATATCTCACAGGAGACACCAACTATGGAAGTCGTGAATTCTCATAATAAGGGAGATGGCAGATAAGAAAGAAGCTGAACGAGTGGGGGATCTCTGTGGGTAAAGAGGAAGGAGGAAGGAGAAATGAAAGAGAAACAGAAGAAGTGAGCGGCTACATGGTTTGTTTGATCGGCTGCAGCACTGACAGGGAAGCTTTTGTGTGTCTTACTGCCTCCATCCAATTCTTTTGGGTATTATTTTTAATTTTCTGTTACTGCCTCAACCAGTTCAACACAGACGCTCAGCCGGTGGAGAGCAATTTATTGGTGTTCACACCTTACCAAGGCCTGCAGGCGAAAAACCTGTTACACCTCCGTCAACCGTGTGCCCGACTTCCAAATCTTTCCCTTGTATTCAAATATATCAGGAAGGAAATTGGCGTTGGTGCTGGTGCTTTTTTTAAATAACAAGAGAAGCAGTACGACCAGCTCATTCCCCCCCCCCCCGGCTTATGAAAACACCATCTGGGAGGGTGAGTGTGTGTGTGTGTGTGTGTGTGTGTGTGTGTGTGTGTGTGTGTGTGTGTGTGGATATATACCTTTAGATGTCCACGGTGCATATCAGCTCTGCCACACATGTAAAGAAAGCAGGGGACTGCAGCCATGTCGATGATGATGTATACAGGAACTTTGCGTTTATATGCAGCATCAAGCATGTCGCGAAAGATATCCACGTCTGTAAACACATCCATTACCACAGCTATTACCTACACACACACACACAAACACACAAAGGAAAGCACAAATGGTGTTACACGTTTCCTGCTCTGTGAGGGTGGGTTCGATTAATCAACAATATTATATCACATTATATCCTCGACAGGAAGCTGGCCACTTGTGAGAACTGCATTTGAACAATAAGTCAAATCCTCTGGGACAGACAATATTTTCTAACAGTCCTGAAACTAAATGCCCCATAAAGAGACTTCTAGAAACAAACCGTTTGTTTTCGCAGAGCGGTGATAAATTGTTACGCGTCTGGACGGTGCGTGTTCGACAGAATGGGACGTTTCACACAGCGCTGCCTGTTCACTCTTCACATGACCCAGTTTGGAGATTAAAACTGCAGAAACTGATTTGAAGTTGAGGCCAAAGATAAAAAAAAGATAATTTGGTTGAGCCTGGATGTTATTGTCGTCTACCGCGACTTTCCTCTGAAACCAACTATCAATAAACTCGTTCACATGGACACCAATATCAGGATATTAACCAGATTATGAAAGCTTTTGCTAAATTAAAAAGGAGAACACTCAAAATGGAGCACGGCAGCATCGAGCATTTAACTATTTCAGGTTGGGATTTTAATATCCTGGAGGGAACTTCAAACATATGACGTAGTGGAAGTAATGTTGACATGAAGACTTTGATCCTGAACTCATGTAAACTTCATAATCATGTCATATAATCCTAATCTAAATAAGGTCAACAGTTGAAATATTGGTGTCATTGATCAGTGGCTTTGTAAATCACAATGAAGTTATGGTAGAAAACTAAAAGGTTACAGAAGATAAGATGCAATAATTAATAGTGCATAATCTTTAAAGGGTGAGAGTCATGCACAGAGCGCTGGCATGTAGCATGTTCAGTGACGTCGGAGAATTCTTTCCCACTGGCGTGACAAGATCAGACTTGTGATAACTTGGCACACGTAGGAGAAGTCGAGAAAGGGAAGTAGGTTCGTGAGACAGAGGCAAAGAATGATATGCAAACGGTTCAGTAAAATGTAAATCTGACAGAGACACGGGATTGAATTCAATCCAGGGAACTTCATAGGTGTCAGTGGTGTGATCAAAACAACCAATCTGGATTAGTCAGTGATTTGAAATAAGATCATGTAAACAATGAGAGGGAAATGAAAGAGAAAACATTTCATCGTGTGATGTAACTTGACACTTAGGTTCTGCAGGTAACGATTATTTTCATGCCAAAACTTTCACTAAAGCTTTTCATTTAGTGAAAGCGTTTAAGAATTGTTGATTCAAACTGATCTTATTTGATCTGATCCCTCTATTTTCCTCCACTCGTGCTCTTTGGTCTTATTCTCACTTTATCTACGTGTCTGGTGTTATTTCTTCTTTGTTACGTTGTCAAAAATAATTAATGCGGTTCATTATTTACTGTTTTTACTATTATTTAATTATGTCTGAGTTCCAGCAGTGAAATGTGCTCAGAGACAATTGTCACATTTTCACATACCTTGTTTATGTATAACCGAGACATTGGCAAACCTGAGACTTAAGAAGCTAGAACCAGAAAGAATTTAGTTTTTATGACTTTATAAAATGACCATAAAACCCCGAACTCATGATCAAACTGCTAATCTCTGTATTTCTGTGTATCGTGCCACAAAAGCACAGCTCAGCATGTTTATGTTGTTACGGTGTTGAACTGCAATATAAACTGAGCACCCAGTGAAATAATAGAACCACGATGTCATGTTGTACATTCAGCAGCAGCGCAATAACCTCACTTCCTTAATTCAGATGAGATTTTAACTGTGGTTTCCTTTCGTGCTGACTCAGTGCTGTCGTACAGTTTGGGTGGACCCAGTGTCGTGTTTCTGTATCGGACTATATCACATTATAATGTGCACTGTCCAACACTTTTATAACAATAGAGAAGCCAAATAGAAAGATAATAATTTACAATGCAAAACACCAACACCTGAAACAATACAGAGACAGTGAGCTCTGCAGAACTGTTGAACTGAATGACTCCACAGAGTATTACTGTTTCTGTGAGTGGGGGTGGAGGAACTCACATGTAAAATACTCAATTTAAGTCAAATTCTTGCATTCAAAATCATATTCAAGTAAAAGTACAGATGTATCATCAACAGAATCTACTTAAAGTATCATTAGAAGTACTCAATCTTTTCTTTTTGGGATTAGCTTTTTTATCCAATACGTTAGTCATTAGATAAATAACTATAGTTAAGTTATAGTTGTTAGATAAATGTTGTGGAGTAAACGCTATAATATCCAGTCTGGATTGTAATGCAATGCAACACATGGGGTCAAATTGTACAAATGAAGTACAAGTTATTCAAAGTTGTACTTAAAAAGGTCCAGTGTGTAAGATGTAGGTGAAAGGGATCTAATGGCAGAAATAAAATATAAAATAATCCTAGGAATGTTTTCACTAGTGTGTTTCATCTAAATTGTACAAATTGTTGTTTTCTTTACCCTAGAATGAGCCTTTATATTTAAATACTTTATATTTACATACGTTATATTTACATCAGGAGCGAGACCTCTCTACGGAGGCCGCCATGTTTTTTTTTTACAGTAGCCCAGACTGGACAAACTAAACACCTTTCGAGTTTTTATGACAACGGAAGGTTACCACGTGTTCCCTTGCTGCAACATCACACCTCACCACTAGATGTCACTAAATCCTACACCCTGGACCTTTAAGTACAGAACTTGAGTAACTTTAACTGGTTTCTTTCCATCAGTGGCTTCGGTTTTCTCCACATTACACCACCATCTTCCTCCTCTTCTCACCTTCTGTGCTCCCATGATGCACTTCCTCACCACCTCCTTGATGTGCGTGTGTCCGTCGGTTGGAGGTTGCGTGTACACGGTGACCCGCGTCACCCCCCGGTAAGAGATGGCCTCGGGCCAGCCCAGGTCCAGCTCCACCACGGAGCCCTCGGACCGGTCCGGCCAGTACTGGAGCGACACCTCCCCGTCCCCGGCTTCCTCCCCGGAGCCCGGGGTGATGTTCCCCGGGCCGGGGGTGTCTGGTTTCTGATGGTGCTCGTGCCCGGGCCGGTAAGCCTCCGTCGAGCGCTCTATCCGCTCCAGCTCCGGCTCCGAGAGGAAGTCCCGGACTCCCCTCTGGTGGAGGCAGTCGGTGAAGGCGTCCCGGCCCTTGGTGACCAGCGCCTCCACGGCCAGCCGCTGGTCCTCGCTGTAGAAAAACTCCGGCTTGCTCTCACTCACCCGCCAGTTGACGTGGTGGTCGTCCAGACACTGGACCTGAGAATGAGCCATGACCCCCGGTTGTCCCCCCGGTTGTCCCCCGGTCTGTCCGCAGTCAACCCTAGATCCTCTCTGACCCGGTCTCCACTCGTCCGTCCGCTGGGTCAAACCTCGAGAAGGCGCCGTGGGTCATAACCGTGTCCCGGTGTCCTGGGAACCGCTGTCCTCTGCTCCCCGCCTGGTCGCTCCCTCAGCCCGGGCTCCTGCTCAGTGCTCCTCCGCTCGCACACTCCCTCGCCCAGGTGCTGCCGGAGCTTCCCCCCGCCCAGAGCCACGCCTCTCACCTGACAGCCCGGGGTCCCTGCGGCCGCGGCCCGGTTCAGCTCAGCAGCTGCAGCCGCGGGGCCCGGCAGCCGTGGAGCGAGGCAGGGAGACAGGGAGCGAGGCAGGGAGGGAGGCAGGCAGGGGGGAGTCTGTCTGTCTGCCGGTGAGTCAGCACAACCGGGAACACGAGGTTAAAACAGGACATTAATCCTCGTTTGGAAGTGTTGGAGCTCAGCGTGTGTGACTCAAACTTCTGCGCTGACGAGTCACTTTCCCGGTTCCTTCGTCGGCTTGTCACAGCGGCTCCAACGTGGCTGAGCTTCCCCCCGAAAAACGGAGTCAAAAAAAAAAAAGTGGTAAAACTTCTCCACCGAGTCTCCGCTTCCTCCCGGTCCGGGTTCACAGCGGTTTATCTTCACTTATCTCCCGTGGAAAACGTCCCCTCCTGCGGCCACCGTGAGATGGGAGCTACCGGTGTGTGTGTGTGTGTGTGTGTGTGTGTGTGTGTGGCCCTGGAATGCGGCAACGGAAGCCGATTCCCGGGGACAGACAGGCGGAGTGTCCGGTGGTTGGTTTTGGAGAAAGGGAGGAATCAAACTCCACCCTCGAGCCCGGACAGAGGAACCGTGTTATTCAGTCCAAACCATTAAAAACACACAGACGAGCTTCACTGGCTCCATGTGGGACTTTTTAATTCCATGTCCTGGGGCTCATGTGGTTACTGTGGTTTTATGTGTAATAATGTTAAAGTAGAGGAAATGTTTGCTATTTGTGGAAACTCTGGAAAAAGCACTGAGAATTTATGTCTGGATCACTTTATTGTGACATGAGGATAAAATTAGGTCAGAGAAAAGTGATTCTTGTTGTGAGATTCAATTTTAAATGTCCCGTATCTAACTTTCTAAATGGAATCAACTTGTCCTTGTGACGAGGCTAATGTCCAATGATGACATAACGTACTTTATTACTTTACACTATTATATGATCATTTTTGCAGCACTTATTACCTCAGAATATTATAATCACAGCCTGAATATTTCACGTTTACATTCACACAAAAACAAACACTAAAATATGATAAAATTGGGGTTAGTGTTGCACTAAAATATATAAAAAAGTGATGGACTCACATAAAAACAATAAATTATACAATGAACAGTGAAATAAAAAGGATTATTAGATCATATTTGTCTAATTATAAGTTCAATTCAATTCACTTGGTATGAAATCATGTAAAGTCCTGTATCAGAATGAATGTACAGGTAAACTGCCAAAGGAAGCCATTCTTTGTGGAATAGAATAATATACTAGAATTAAATATCACGTTAAGATGCTTTTACTGCAAAATAACTCATTTATTTATGTATTATCATTGTCTTCTGTTATATACAACATACTGAGAATAGTTTCACTGACCTACAGTGCCTTGCATAAGTATTCACCCCCCTTGGACTTTTTCCCATTATGTACTGTTACTAACTGGAATTCAAATAGACTTAAATAAACTTTTTCCCGTTTGATCAACAAAACATGCATAGTACTTTGGAGGTGCAAAATATATTTTATTGTGACACAAACAATAATGAGAACAAAAAAGTTGACATCTGTTGGGTGCATAAGTATTCACCCCCCTGTGTCAATACTTGGTAGAACCCCCTTTCGCTGCAATTACAGCTGCAAGTCTTTTGGGGTATGTCTCTACCAGCTTTGCACATCTAGAGATGGAAAGGTTTGTCCATTCTTCTTGGCAAAAAAGATGAAGCTCAGTCAGATTGGATGGAGACCGTCTGTGAACCGCAATCTTCAAGTCTTGCCATAGATTCTCTATTGGATTGAGGTCTGGGCTTTGACTGGGCCATTTTAAGACATTAACATTCTTTAATCCAAACCATTCCTTTGTAGCTCTGGCTGTATGTTTAGGGTCATTGTCCTGCTGGAAGATGAACCTCCGCCCCAGTCTCAAGTCTTTTGCAGACTGCATCAGATTTTCTTCAAGGATTTCCCTGTATTTGGCTCCATCCATCTTTCCCTCTATTCTGACCAGTTTCCCTGTACCTGCTGAAGAGAAGCATCCCCACAGCATGATGCTACCACCACCATATTTCACTGTTGGGATGGTGTGCTCAGGGTGATGGGCAGTGTTGGGTTTTCGCCACACATAGCGTTTTGCATTGAGGCCAAAAAGTTCAATTTTGGTCTCATCTGACCAGAGCACCTTCTTCCACATGTTTGCTGTGTCTCCCACATGGCTTCTGGCAAACTCCAAACGGGATTTTTTATGGATCCCTTTCAACAATGGCTTTCTTCTTGCCACTCTTCCATAAAGGCCAGATTTGTGGAGTAGACGACTAATAGTTGTCCTGTGGACAGATTCTCCCACCTCAGCTGTGGATCTCTGCAACTCCTCCAGAGTAACCATGGGCCTCCTGGTTGCTTCTCTGATAAATTTTCTCCTTGTCCGACTCTTCAGTTTGGGTGGACGGCCTCCTCTTGGTAGGTTTGCGGTTGTGCCATATTCTTTCCATTTTCTTATGATGGATTTTATGGTGCTCAGAGAGATGTTCAAAGCTCTGGATATTTTTTTATAACCTAACCCTGCTTCATATTTCTCCACAACTTTATCCCTGACCTGTTTGGTGAGCTCCTTGGTCTTCATGATGCTGTTTGTTCAGTAATGATCTCCAACAAACTCTGAGTCCGTCACAGAACAGGTGTATTTATACTGAGATTAAATTGCAGACAGGTGGACCCTATTTACTAATTATGTGACTTGCAAATGTGACTTGTGAATGCAATTGGTCGCACCAGATCTTTGTTAGGGGTTTCACAGTAAAGGGGGTGAATACATATGCACTCAACACTTTTCAGATTTTTATTTGTAAATAATTGTGAAATCCATGTAATATTTCCCCCCACTTCCAAATGATGCACTATTTTGTGTTGGTCCATTACATAAACTCACGATGAAATAAATTTTAATCTGTGGTTATACCATGACAAAATGTAGAAAAGTCCAAAGGGGGTGAATACTTATGCAAGGCACTGTATATGTTGAAAATGAGCCGGAATTCCACCCCAGTTCCTTCTCAAGCAGAAACAAGAGACGACATGAATTCTGCATGAGTAAAATATTCAGTTTCTCCCTCCGCTCCTGTGTGTAAATGATATTTGACTCGTCTTCATGTTTCAGACACTGTGGGATGTGTCGACCCTGAGGAGTGTGTTCGAGTGTGTGGGGCGGAGGTGGGATGCTCCAACATCGCCTTTCCCAAACTGGTCATTGAACTCATGCCAAGTGGTGAGAACACAGCATCCTGTTTTATTTCCAAGATGTGTCAGTGCTGTGGTGGTTTATTTTGCTTCCTGCGTATATCTGTGCATCATTGTGTGTATGACAGGCCTGCGGGGGCTCATGATAGCGGTGATGATGGCAGCTCTGATGAGTTCACTGACCTCCATCTTCAACAGCAGCTCCACCCTCTTCACCATGGACATCTGGAAGAAACACCGGCCCCGGGCCCCAGAGAAAGAGCTGCTACTGGTCGGCAGGTATATGACACGTGTGTGTGTGTGTGTGTGTGTGTGTGTGTGTGTGTGTGTGTGTGTGTGTGTGTGTGTGTGTGTGTGTGTGTGTGTGTGTGTGTGTGTGTGTGTGTGTGTGTGTGTGTGTGTGTGTGTGTGTGTGGGTGGGTGGGTGGGTGGGCCCACTGATCTGAGAACATCTGTTGGGCTTTAGTGACCTTGAGTTAAAACCCTCTCCGTGCTGTGGAGGGTGAACTTTGACCCCCAGGTTAAATACCGATTTTCCAGTGTGTGGAGACAGTGAACGAGAAGTTGTGTGCATGCTGTTGCAGGATCGTGACGGTGATCTTGGTGGTGGTGAGTGTGGTGTGGATCCCCATCCTGCAGTCGGCCAACAGCGGCCAGCTGTATGTCTACATCCAGTCTGTGACGAGCTACCTGGCTCCGCCCGTCACCGCTGTGTTCACTCTGGCCATCTTCTGGAAAAGGACCAATGAGCAGGTTCGCAGCAAACACACAAACACATGCCTGGTCCACACTTGTGTTACAACTTCTGATATATTAATTCGATTTTTTTCAATAATTAATTCATGGTTTTTGCTGAAAAACACTCATAGATATCAATCCCCTAAATATGCTTGATTTCTTTCATCAAAATCTATGAATTATTCCTGGTAAATAGGTGAAATGTTAAAAAAAACAAAAAGGCCTCACAACATTAAATAAAAGATTCCCATATCCCATCTTTCCACCTAGTGTTTTCATAATCCTGCTGACAAACAGACAGACAGACAGAACCTCCTTTGTGGTAAATTTTGTCAATTTACACCAATAAGAGAGAAACAAGAGAAAGAAGCAGCAGATCCTCACATTTTTGAAACTGCAGCAACTATGAATTATGCATTTTTATTTAATAAATGACTCAAAAAGCTTCTGCAGAGTTTGACAATCAAATCCATTAATCAGCTAATTATCGATGCATTGATTACAGTCAGAAACAGACATGTGCACAAGTTTTTATTAAAGAAAACACACAGAACTAAATTGTATTCCAAATACACAAAGTTTTCTTGAAACCAAACTACTCAGCAGAATATTCTGGAGTTTTGAGGTTTTCCTCTGCGCAGCGTTCTGTCCTTTCTCCCACACTGTACTGGTTTGCAGTTTTATTGGCCTCACATGGGATCCAGCTGAGTGCAAACATCCCTCGCTGCTGGGTGTGAAGTCCACATGCGGGTGGATGTTTGTCTGCACTTTTATGTTTGTGTGTTATGAAGTGCATTGTATGGATTTCCTCGGCATGAATCTGCTGCACTTTCACTGCGAAGGATGAAAGGGATTGTTTCTGTCTGGCAGCAGAGTGCAAGTGAGGGAAAGTGTGATCGGAGGATAAAGATAACACAGCGGTGTTGAATAGATAACAATGTTGTCGTGTGAGTGTGTCTGAGCAAGTAAAGACCAGTCTGCTGCATTGTCAAGATTCATTCCCTGGTTTATTACTAGGGTGTGCCTGCTGTGTGCTGGCCCGCTGCCCAACCCACTGAACTGAAAAGCCTGAAATCAAGAGGCTTCTCGCAGGTTTTTCACAATGAAAGTGTTTCCCCTCTTTTCTCTAATGTAAATATTAACGTCTTTCCAACTCTGGATGAGGCTTCAGTGTCTGCTTACTTTGACTTTTACCTTTTATTCTTACTACAGTTGGTTTACAATGGACTTGGCTGAGAATGCACTGGGATTTTGCAATAGCCCAGAAAATACTGATTTGCTGATAATGCTGGTCAAATAAGGACGTCCCTAGAAATCCTTTCTTGCTAGTGGAAAGAAATGTTGGCCCTTCCACCACTTTGGTCTACAGGGAAATATTTCAACAACTTAGGAATGGATTGAGATAGAATTTGATGCGGAACTTCTTGGTCCCCAGAGGATAAATCTTACTGGCTTTAATGATCCCCTGACTTTTCCTCTTGCAGCAAAGCAGGTTCACATTTTTAGTTTTTAGTGAAACGTCTCAATTTCTATTGGAAGGATTAACATGAAACTCACATGTTGTCCCCCTCAGGATTAATTGGGGTAATTTTGGTGATGCCTTAACTTTTTATTGGCGCAGCAGCCATCTTGGATTTTGGGTCGGTTAGGTTCCCCAGACCTTACTAGTCCAAATTCCGACTTGCGCAGCATAAGCACAATGACGTTGAACCAAATTTAAGCACAGTTTAAATCAATATAGGCTTCTTCTGTTACTCTTGCAAACACCAAACCCATATTCACTGGAGAAGTTGTAAAAATGTTACCTATCTGTTTCTTAAAAATGTTATTGCGCAGGGTCAACTTTTACACAAAAGGCGTGAGCGCTTTGTTTGTGCAGATAAACAGGGTTTAGAGCAAAGAGCTCGAGGAATCTAAAAGGTGTTGACTCATGGGGTCAAAGGTCTCACGTTACTGCTCAGGATGTGTCACATGCAGAGAGCAAACAGTTTAGACGTATTTACACGGGAATACAGTTGTTCTCTTTGAACCAGAGGAGCACGTGTAACTCATAAAATCCTTTCGTAAAACCTGTAATTAGAGTCATTATAGGTTTAGAGCACATATCTAACATGTGTCTTATGATGATCCATTAATCCTAGAAACTACACTTTGGGATTCAATTCCCCCAAATCCTATGTATCTTAAAATCTATATAGATTTATATTGATATAAAAAAAGAACTTAAATTAAACTTAAACTTAATTTATTTACTTTAAACAATTTGTTCAGAGAAATATGTCAAAGACAGAAATGCTTTAAAGGAAAGTGTATAAAGGGGAAAGTGAGAAGAGCAGGGAAGCAGGGGTGTTTGCTCTGAGCGCTGCGACAGGCTGATTGTTTTCTTGCGTCGAACCGCACAGATCACATTCTTTGATGAAAGCTGGAAACAGAACGAGACAGAGAGTTAATTGTGACACTGCTCGTGTGCGCAAATATGCGACGTGACAAAGACGACAGGTTATCACGGTGGGAATGTGAGAGTTTTACGAGTTGAACACGCCCAACGCTGCTCAGACTGAAGCCAAAAATATCAGTATCACTAAATAGGGCATGTAATGTTGTCTGTGTGCGTTAATGTGTGTGTTTGTCTGTGTGTTTTCAGGGTGCATTCTGGGGCCTGATGGTGGGCTTGGTGGTGGGTGTGTGCAGGATGGTGCTGGAGTTTGGGTTCCCTCCTCCCAGATGTGGCATCGTGGATTCAGCCCCTAACGTGCTGCGCAGCGTCCACTACCTCCACTTCGCCATACTGCTCTGTGGCCTCACCGCTATCGTGGTCACTATAGTGTCGCTGCTCACGCCGCCGCCAACCCCGGAACAGGTGTGTACACATGGAGACGGTAAATAACAGAACTGTAAAGCAGGTGAGCTCAGCAGGTTTTCTGTTGATACACCTGCAATGTTATCTCCTAAAAAATAAAACAGGAGAAGAACATGAGGTAAAGAAACAGGCAGCTGGACGTTTCAGAGCAGATTAACTGAAGGTCAGGGTCTACGTTAGAAACCAGTCGCAGGCCGAGCCCATGTAAATCCAAAAGATCAACAGTGAACTACACAAACCAGGCTCATAGTAAAGTAGATGTATTTTTGCGCACGATCGAATGACACGTGAAATGTTCCAGGCTCATTACATCAGGTGACATATTTGTCACATCTGACATGACTCTGACCTGCGTTTGAACTCTGAACACAAACATCAGCCTCTCTGATAGAAAACCATGTTATAGGAGAATTAAGCAAATCTAAAAACACATACGACTCAGTTTTCATCACATTCATCCTGAGACAACAAATAACAATGTCCACCTAAAGGCAGGAAATCCACACTTTTGTATCTGGGGGTTTTCTCTGGTGAATTTCTGGTATTGATTATGAAATATGCACAAAACATCAAATGTAAAATGGAATCACATGAACTCAACATTAAAATGCAATATACATACATGATGAATGATATGACACATCTTACTTGTAGAACCAGTATAGCATTAATGGAACAGTTCAGCATTTTGGGAAACATGCTGGAGAGGCAGGGGTTTATGGCCTACGCTGCAGCCAGCCACCAGGGGGCAATCAAGGGGTTTTGGCTTCACCTTCGGTAGACGTCATGTCATCCATCTTTATACACAACAGGACACATGTTCAGCCTCTTTATATTTGACTTAACTGTCAAATTAAATTGTGTTGCATTTGCTTCCACTTCCGTCTCAGTTGTGTAACCTGACCTGGTGGACAATAACCGAGCAGCCACAGAGAGAAATTCCTCTTCAGAAAGTGTCCTCTGTCAGCCACCGTAGCTCCCAGGGTAAGAGTCTGGATATGAACACCACTCAGGATAAAACCAGCCATCATGTGATGAAGAGTCAACTATGAGTAACTTCCTGTATCTGCTCTGTGTGTGTGTTTGTGTGTGTGTGTGTGTGTTGCTGCTGCAGGCTCCGAGCCAGCTCTGCGGGTGACGTGCGGTCAGCGGGTGCAGGGATTGTGCATCTCAGCAGTGCGGCGGGCGGAGCCGGCTCCAGCTCCCAGAGTTCCCACTCTTAGAGAGAGTGTGTTCTGGTCGAGGTTCTGCTGTGCTAACGCGCTGCTGCTGATCTGCATTAACATCTTTCTCTATGCATACTTTGCCTGAGCGGAGAATTTAACATCTAACATCCTGCTCGTCTGCCAAACAGCAACTGACTTCTCCAGATCCAAGAAGGTGGAGAAACAAACAGATTTTATTGAAGTAGTTGTAGTTTTATATATTTTACATATTTTAAAATAGTAAATACCCAGAGAGCTAAATCCTCACAAACCTCTTCACGTATTAGTTTCCTGATGTATGTTGAGACATTCTTTTATCTACATCTGGATCCACATCTGTGTCACATTACACATAGGGATTGGCAATAATGGAAAACACATGTTCTTTTTAGTTAGTGGAACAAGTCATGAGAAAAAGGTGAAAAGGGTCAAAAATGCACCGTATCACAATGTTTTCAAATCGTGAGCAGCTCAAAAAACACCTTATTATATATACTGTACTTTTACATGTTATGTTTAATATTCGACTTCTGCCCCACTATTAGTTATTTGTTCATAAAACTTCACTCATGTTGTAAACTCTAAATTACTGTGAAGCTCGTGCCAAACTAACATCAATACACGTCTTTGACAAGATAATATAAGAATAATACATTTGTGTTTTAGGTTGAAAGTGACTCATATTTCAATTTCCTTATATTTATATGAATATTGGTAATTATACAGTTGTGTTGATGGCCTTATGTCTTTCGTGTAAGGTTTTGTGAACGTTTAGCTATCGCACTAGTGTTCTATCACAATATTTAACTTTTATATTAATATAAATCTGAATGTGTCTCCCTTTTCTCTACCCTGTCCCCAAATTGTCAAGTGTCAATCATTTAAATGTCTGTTTTCAAAAGTGAAGCTTGAACTCCAGATGCATCCAAATTATATTTAAATAATAATAATAAATTTTACATTTCTATTTTGGTATTACAAATAAGTTTATTGATACTAAAAAGTGTGACAGAAAGTGCCTTGTGTCCCACTAACCTCAAGGCTGAGAAACTCGAATATAGTGTTAACGTTTATTAGTTAAATCCTTGAAAAATTATTAATAAGTACAAACTGCTGGATTGTGAAAAACTCGTCAATTAAAAAGACAAGAACTTGCTCATCAAATGTTTTTTTTCTCGTTATTTCTCTAATAAATCTGAAGATGCATCAGAGCTGCACGTGTTTGTCCACAAATGAAAATGACAGTATCGGATAATATCACTTTTTATTTGAATTCTGTACAGTTTACTTACATTTGCTGAAGAGGAGGTTAGCGGTTTGAGCAATAAGGTAAAACAAACACCACTTTACAGTCAATTCAGGACAGGCTGTGTGTGAAAGGAGGAAATCAGGTCCCAGGACACAAGTGGCTAAGATTCACTTTAGGGCTGCAACAGTCATTTTTATGATAATTGACTTTAGTGATTAAAACTATAAATACTCTAAATACCTGGTTTTAGATCTAAAGCATTGATCCATAACGTGACATATTTAGGACTAAAATAATAATAATAATACGTCAAAAAAAAAACCACATAACAGAGTTTGAAACATGGAGAATTCACTGTGATCTACTGCTGCTGGTCAACGGGGTGAAGTTGCAACAGCAGCAAAGTAACTTCACCCTGTTGACCAGCAGCAGTCCGACAAAATTGAGGAAGCTGTTGTTGCACCGGTGACTTTCATTAAACTTCTTCTGTCTGAGGATAAACTGCTGTGCAAAGGAGGCACAGTTAGCCAAGTTAAAAACCTACAATCTTTAAAATATGAAATATGGTTTGATCCTGATAGCAAAATGTCAGGGGCAGTAAACAGCCCTGTATTAGGAAAATAGAAAAGTACACCAGCACTTCTCTTGCTAGCTGCTGTCATTTATTGCCCTGTGAATAGTGTTTTGTGACGGGTCCTCGCTACAATGGCTCTATTCACCAATCGCAGCTGCTCCGACTCTGGCCTTCTGAAATATGAGATAGTTTATCTTAGTTTCTGGATTGTGGGAGGAAGTGGAGACGTGTTGTTCATCTTTATAAACAGTCTGAGCTGCGACGTGACAAAGCCTCTGTATGATAGGAAAATATCCAGGGAGGTAACACTTTAAATCCCTATATTGAGCATTTATAAGCACTAAATAAACATTTAATACATGATTTATACCACCATAATGTAGTTGTATGCAGCCGGTCAGTAATTTTAGCTCCTGGGTGTCAATGGAACGAGTCATAGCTGCTGGCAAATACACAAATAAACAATTACAACTACATTATAGTGTGTGATAAACCATTTACCACATGTTTGCATACTGCTTATAAAAGCTAATTGATTATTTGACTAATTGTTTCAGCTCTAGTTCAAATTCATTGTCTCATGAGTTCGATATGTGTCAGCGATGGCCGCCACTGTACTGAGGGCGTCCGGTTTGGGGTCAGTGGTACAGCAACTGGACGTATTGCGGTGGGAAGACGCCGACTCGGCCTCGGCAGCGTCCCTTCCAGGTCACCGAGCCGGAGCAGTCCAGCAGGTCAATGACGTCGCCACGCAGGAAGTGGAGGTGCGCGGTTTGACGGGGGGTGTAGTCACAGAGGGCGTGAGCCACACATGGTTTCTAGACAAAGACGGAGCAGAGCAATGGCGTCAGACAAACAGGTTTGTATGTGACAGCAGTGGAAAGTGTTTATAGATTTGTCATACCACCGAAGCCACTTCTCTCTCGGGCTGCGAGTAGAGACGGGCCGAGGGGAGGGATTCCTGAGAGCTGCTTTTATAAGGGTTGGGGTAGGGGTTGTATCCTGGGTTGGACAACTGGCGAGGGGACGAGGGACGCTCTATGAGGCAGATGAGTTTCTCCACGGCGATGCTGTGAGTTCTGTAGAAATCCACCAAACGGTTAAGGGAGCAGAACGTCTCGTCCCAGATGCAGTACTGCCCGCCCCCCTCCAGGACGCGGAAATGTTCCACCCTGTCGCCGTAGCTGAGGCGGATGAAGAGAAGTGAGGAAGTTAGGCGGGCGTGCGTGCTCCTTTAAGCTGCTTCATTCCTCGGCCTGTTTCTTTTATGGAGGAAATCTCCCAGGCGTATTGTGCATACCTCCGTGCATACCACAAACTTCTCTCAGGCTGTGAATGTATCAATCTTCTCTGAGCAGACAAGGAAACTAAGTAAGAAACTATGTGAGTGAAGATCTAAATAATTACAATGGCACTCGATATAACGCTTAACTCCGCCCAAGGCCCAGCAGTCCCCTTCCATCCAATCACGCTGCACCAAATTGCAGACACAGAAATGAATGAAATTGCTCACGTTAAACAGATGCATTGTTTTTATCGTGTTTACCATCTTAGCTTAGCATGCTAATATATCGTCAGTTATCGCCACATCGTCGTTAGCAGTTAGCACGAAGTATAGCCGATGGGAAGATCATAGATTTTCCCAGGAAAAAACCAACTGGATAAATTATAACTCTGACCCAGTGGTGGCGCTGTGGTAAAGTTAAGGCACCAACCGAGGAGAACATGAACGACTGAGCCAAGTTTCCATAGTTGTCTTGTCCATCGTTATCTCCTGTTTGGCGCTAGAGGAAATGCAAGGAGATCCCTTAAGTCTATAGGATTCATCCTCTGGGGACCATGCACGTCTGTACGAATCCTTGACAATCCAGGCAGTGATTAATCGCAGTTTCCTTCTCCACCGCGTCACATTATCGAGATATTTCAGTTTGGAACAACGTGAACTGACAGAACAACCTTTGATCGTTTGTAGACTTAATAATTAACCGATTCATTAAAAACAAAATCATAAAATGATGGAAGACTAATAATAAACTCGACTAAACAACTATACCAATATAGCGTGTCCACCAGGATCTGTCTATTGACCGATGTGATGAGTAATGGATTATTGACCATGTCTCCTCCCTCACACATTAATCACCTAATTACTCTAAAAGGAGGCGAACAGTATAATTCATCCTGTGCTGCTCCGACAAAGAGAAATTAATCAGCCTAAAGTGTTTTTGGTGAATTACTGGTGTTGTTAATATGTTGGGGGTGGAACAGCGGTTTCCTCACAGCAAGAACGTCCTGAGTTAGAACCCATCTCCTTACATTGCTGTGTCTGTACATTCTCCTCATGTCTGGATGTGTTTAAACCAGTTTCCTCCCACAGCCCCGAGACATGTGAATAGATTTACTGGGGAAGATAATAATTGTAGTATGTAGTCACATGTTTTTCTTTTTTAAATATACTGTTTATGTCATGAATTAACAAGAAATCAATATACTTAACTGTTTTATCATAAAAGTAAATTACAGTAGTTGCACAGAAAAGCACTAATGGTATCATAAACATAATCAATAACTCCTTTCTATTCAAATATCATCAATATACCAGGGCCCTGAAACTGAAGCAGCTTCAAATTCAGCCGTCTTCAATTCTATTTTCCAACATCTGTCTTTTTTCCTGTTGTGACACGTCCAAAATATCTCCCATTAAAAAAGAAATTGGCCTATTGTGGGACAGTGGAGCAAATCAACCGCACGACTGTTGTGTGTGATGGAAAATTACACTCTCACCGAGCGCATGCTGCAGGTGCATGTGGGCAAACTGCATGAATAGGTAACATAATCTAAATTGCTGCAACAACAACAAAAAAAAACTCTTGAGCAGTGTCGCCCCCTATTGACCACTCTGAGGTAATACACCTAGTGGTTGTACTGTACTGTGTAATGTGTGCTGATGTGTATGTAAACATAAATAAACTACACCTCTTACCTCCCAGCGCTCGCAGGCCGACAGATGTTGAGTGTTAATGTGTGCACATGGTGTACATGCCTGTGTGCGGCATGCGTCTGTTGCATAATGTACCTGAGTTTAATTAAAGACTGTAGTATTACATAATGCCCCAGTTTCTATCGAACACATTTTAATCTCCTCTCAATCATTAAATGTGTCCCACGTCACTTCAATGATCCAAATTACACTTCCTCCTCTCTCTCACTCTCTCACACACACGCACACACACACTATGTTGGCACGGCTGTGATATTTTTAGTGTTTTTTTGTGGAACGTATTTAAATAGTCTGCCGCTCCCCTCCGCTGACCCTGACACATTCACAGACACGTGGTTGCTGTGACTTGCTAACGTGCTCAGTGTGATGGAAAACAAGCTGCTGCCTGCATGTTTCCTACAACACGCCTGGTTCCACAGTTTATTCCATCAGCGAGGTGATAAACAGTGTTTTGGTTGTGAGATGGGAGCCGGGGGGCAGATGTTCACCTCTGGGGTGAGAAAGACACACTTGGGTGAAGCTGAGGAACTTATTAAACCACAATATGGCGATAGATTTGTTACATCAGGCTGCAGAATGAAATGTGACTTTGACTCTTTGAGACTCCAACACCTCATCCTGGATGTGGATGATGCCCGCGGTGCGTTCACTGACCTGACAGAGACAGAAAACTCCCCTGGAGCTGATTCACTCTCCCTCACCAGGAACACTCCGGCGTCCTGCCAGCGCAGACGCTGCTCAGCCTCAAGTCTCGACACCCGTCCTGCGAACCACCTATTGGAACACACGCAAGAATTTAAATTGCACCCTCCTGGTGACCTCATTTTGAGAATGGCAGTAACATTCATGTTACTATTTAAATCTGACAGAGCAGTGAGTAACTTCTGATTCACAAATCAAGTCAGAAAGGAGCATGAGTGGTTCTCGAGGATCAAAAAGGTGTCAGAATAACTTTTATTATTACTATTATGTTTAAATGCAGTTTTATTTATAAACCATATTCATTCACAGACATAGATTCAAGGTGCTGTGACATTAAAAACAACACAGCATCTAAATTAACATAAATCAATAAAACATAACCGTTTAAAACAATTTTCACGTAAAATAAAGATTTGAATAAAAGAGGGGAAGTGATTAAAAGAGGTAAAAGAAATAAAAAGTATAAAATCTTTGTAATTTTGAGGTTGAAAGAGTAAAATAATACAAATAAAAACAGAATAAAATATAATGGTGCGACCCTGAGATTTTGTAAAATGGTTTAGTTAAAGGCATTTGTGAATAAAAAGGTTTTCAACAACCAACCAAAGAACAACAACCACAATTATCTTTACACATTTATTCTTGTGAAATATATATTATTTTAACAAATTAAGGCTTTAAAATTGTCATAGGTTAAACACTGAGACATAACCTTTGGTGAAGGGTCACCAGCCAATAATGTTTTGGTCCAGTAGTTAAAAGGAACAACAATCAATAGTTTTGATGGGATGAGCACATGAATTATAAGGAGTGGAACATATGATGAAACATGTTTACCGATGAGGAAGGAGGGAAATGTAGTTTTCAGGGATGTAGCCACGTTTCCCCTGAATCTCTGCTGTGAACCAGCACGAATCATCCTCCATTTCTGTCACCTAGAAAAACACACACTTATATTTTTCTCATGCAGCCTTTGGTAAATTTCCCCTTTTAAAACCTCAACACAAACACACACAGACACACACACACACACACACACATACCTTGATGATGTCCCCTTTCTGGAAACTGATCTCGTCTGCTTCTGATGCTGTGAAAGAGAAGAGAGCCACCGCCTCCATGATGCACAGAGCGAGCAGAGTCGGCCACAAGAATACTTTCACTTCATGAATGGAGGGGGAGAGAGAGTAGAGCTGTGTGAGGAGAGCTCAGTGGAATGATGACACCGTTACAGGATGAGATAATCAGTGTGTGTGTGTGTGTCCGGCTCATTAGTTAATGAGAGTTTTCGGTGCCCGTGTGTCCCTCTGTTCTTCCATGTGACATGAGAGTGTGAACATGAGGAGGAGCTGACTGTCCTCCATCCATCCAACACTTTCCTCTCTGAGGGTCTGACGAAGTGTCTCCTCCGGGGAAATAAGTGACAGTGGACGGAAGTAAAGAAGAAAAGAAGAGAAGAGGGGAGGGACGAAAATAACCTGAGAATAAAGTGAGATGACCTGAGGTGTTTAAAACCTCTTATTAAGGTTATTATCACAAGTCTCTGCAAAGGTTGAGCTGCAGCCGATTCATTCACTTATTGTTTTTTACAGTCGATATTCACTGAAGAATATTAAATGTACTTTTGTGTTTTATTGGCCTCACATCACCCGTCTTTGCACTAACCAACAATGGTCTCATTCAAACTAGAGTGATACAGTAATTGTAGACATTGTTTAAATACAATTATCTGCCTGCGTTTGTCTAACTGTCGTAGATTCACAGGATTACGCCCAAAACTACTGGTCGGATTACCACAACACGTGGTGGACGGATGTGCTGTGGGTCAAGAGAGAACTCTGCACTTTCTTTAACATTGCGAGATGTTTTTCAACTTTTGTGTTGATTTCTCAGAGAATAGTTTATGAATTTGAATGGGAAAGAAATCAGGAAGGTTAAGGGGATTGATAAGTGACACAAGTGGATTTAAATGGGTTTCTTCATGTACCATTCTAATTCAAATATAATCATTCATTTCTACTGATTCTACCTTTGATTTAATTTCAGATTTTATTATTTTCTTCTATTCCTGTTGAAATTATTTTAAGTATTTATACATTTACTGTGCAGAGGAGGCATTTCACTCCCCAATCCTGGAAAAAGATGCAATCGGGTGATCCATTAAAATCACATTTCTCACCAACCACAGCACTTAAGATCACTTGAATCGGGAAAACTATGAAAAAGCTAATTAATTATACTCGCAAACAAAAATTACCCTTGTAAAAATAGTGTAACTAAATTGAGCGAAAATGTCAAAATGCAATGTCAACACCAGCCAAGATAGAGGAAGCAGTAAGACGGAGGTGGTTGGTTTGTCCAACAGCTCTGAGTTGGTGGATTAGCACAAAAGAAATGAAACCAATCTAACAAACATTAATCTTATTAATCTATATATTGACAATTCATTTCTACAGAGAAAGTTCAGTGGACAGAGGAACGGATCATAGTAGATCAGAGTAATGTTTGGATTTAATTGTCAATTAATGTGTAACAGTCATAATTGCTTCGAAAGAAATTATAATAAGGATTGGTGAAAAATCTGTATGTGTTTGTTAGATTTTTAAACTGAAGGTATGAATGTGATATTTTTCTCTTTATCCTGATGGACGTGTCTTCACAGGACACGTTTCAACTTAGTGAACCATGTCAGACGCATCTGTTCCACTTCAGCAGCACAGGAGCGAAGCTGCTGCCGCTGCTCGTGTGATGCCTCCGCTGCGTGGTCACCGCAGACGAGGTGCGACTGTGCCAAGCTGTCGCCCCCCCGTCGATGTGTGGATGTCCAGAGGGCGAGTGAGCGGAAGAGACGAGAGTTGATTCCGCCTGGTGAGCTGACGGCGAGCAATGGATGAAACGAAGCAAAATAAATATCTATTTTGGGGTTCAGTCAGGCTCAGGTCAAGTAAAAGTGTAGGCCGGTGGAATAAAGACAAATGTAACAGCATTATATGAATGTTATATTTAGAAAAAAATCCACATCTTACGTTAAAAATATCTTTATTTGAATTCTACGTATTTGGTCGTCTTTGTGTTTTATACTCAAGTTTATGGTTAAACTGTAAAATACTAAACTTCAATTACATTTTTTTCCTGATATGTCGATAGTGGAAATCTTTTACACCACAAACCCAAAAAAATCACCACAAACCCAAAAAAATCCATATCCGTCAGGCTCTAATCACAACAACATGAAGGCACATGTAGAGTTAAGAGTGTGTTGTTCCTCACTGATAACAAACCAACAGTGTGTACGTGTGTATGTGTGTATGTGTGTCAGTAACAGTCCACTATAACTTCCTGTCCTGGTTCTGCGTCTTGCTGAGTGTGTGCGGCGCTCGCAGTCAGTATGTCCTGCAGCAGAGAGAGAGCAGAGTTGTGGACGTGGTCACTGCTTTGACTCAGTATGTCCAGTTTCTCGTCCAAACCCAGAGACCTCAACATGTCACACACGCCGACACACACACTGTCGCCGCCCTCGCTCGCGACTTCAGTCCCAACCTCAGCACAACGAGTCCGATGAGCGATGTCTGCCTCTTTGACCCGATCAAACCTCTTCATCCCCGGTATTTTTCTGACCTCCCGGCCCCAGCCGCATCCCGGCAGTTCACAGGACACCTTGGCGACTGTTGCCGTGGCAGGGGGAGCATCCAGGGGCGGCCGAGGGCAGACAGTTTCTCTGAGTGTAATCAGGAGCTGACAGGCCTTCAGACCCACGGGTCTATCGCAGTCCACCAGACCACTCAGCAAAGCCGAGACGACTCCCTGCTCGACCAGATTACTCAACGCGCCGGCCACATCTGATTCCACCCCCTCTCCAAGAGTCTGATCAGAAATCCCAGCGTATGGGTGACGCAGAGCAGGAGGCGTCTCGGAGCCCTTCCTGTAACCCCGGTGACCTGAACAGGCTTCGTCCATCAGCAGCTCGGCCAGCTCCAGAGTGTGAACTTTGACCTCCCAGTCCAGATCGGCGCTGCCTAGAGAGAGGACGGAGCTCACAGAGTTCATCCGCAGAAAGGAGGAGGAGGAGGAGGAGGAGGAGGAGGAGGAGGGACACGACAGAGGAGATGTGTGGGAGGAACGAGAAGAAAACCAGGCGATGAAATATTGCACAACTGCTCTCCTGGCGAATCCCTCCGTGTCCTGCGAGAGAATTTCCAGCAGCCGGGTCACGACGTCAGTCTGCAAAGAAATAAACAGAAAGAGTTAGAGCCGAGTACATGTTAAATGAACTGGAGGGGAGGGGCGTGTTACAGTTGGCTATTTGAGATTATATGAGTTTATCTAACCACCAACTATAGCTGAGGATCAAACCACCGAGCCTGCTGTATAGTGGACGGCCCGCTCTAGGCCTGAGCTGCAGCCTGAGACATATCACAGTCATTGCACGAGCTCATGATGTAAAACTTTATAATTTAAAAACTGAATAAAGCCACAATTAGCCGCATTCATCGTCTGAAACTACAGCAAGTTGTGTATGTTTGTGTTTTTGAGAGAAATCCCTTCTGCCTACCTGCTCCTGTGTGACCGCTGCCCCCTGGTGCCAGCTGTGCTCCAGTGTCTGTGCCAGTGCAGCGATGGCACTGGCCCGCACATAGCTCTCTGGATCCTGCAGCGCCTCCCTGAGGAGAGGAGTGCTCCAGCAGCCGCCCAGCAGAGCGTCGCACGTCTCCTCGCCTTGTTTCAGGACACCTGCCAGTTTTCCCAGAAACTCCACAGTGGAGTCTCTCACCTCCCAGCGCATGTCGCACGCACGTTTCTTCACCACGTCGATGAGATCTAACACAGATACACACAGTAGAATGTAACTAACACAACACACAGCCACAAAAAGAGCAGTTTGAAAAGTACGTGTGAAAAGGCTGCAGGTGAACTTTACCTTGTTTGAGCTTCTCTGTTAACAAAGAGACGCCTTCACACACACTCATCCACTTCAATAAGGCCTGGTACGACTTGTGTATTACCTTAGAGACACAGATACAGAAATATGGATAACTTCAGAGCTTTTTAAACTTTCTAGGCTGGTTAACAGACAGAACTTTTATCCTAGAGGCAATAAAACAGAGGTAAATATAGGTAATATAAGACAATCAGTCAGTCATGGTGTCATCTGTTGGTCTGAATAAGCAAAAGTTAAGAAAGTTCTCCACCCTGTAGTGCACTTCTGCTCTGGAACAGTTTATTATTGGTTTTAGACGAGACTCCTTATTAATGCAGAATATCAATGACAAAATAAAGTAAAAGAAAATGTAAAGAAGTTTAAAGTTGTGTTAGCGGAACACATCATGCACAGACACACACTTACAGTGGGGTCAGAGTCAGGGTTGTTCAGATATTGTATCAGAACTGTGACGACCTCAGTCAGTTTGTCTTTCATTCCTGGAACACACACAAGAAAAATGTCAATTATAATATAATGTTATTTAGACGAATTATTCATTATTATATATATTATTAATAAGTTTAATAGATTTTTTTTAATTGACTTTAATGCCTACATATGAGAAATATGTCTGTCCACTACAATATCTATGAAGGTGAAGGAAACACGATGAGAAGAGTAAGAGGCTGAGTTTTTACCTGGGCTGCTGCTGAGACCCGTCAGAACCTCTAGAGCACATTTCTGAACTTTTCCAGATCCAACAAGGTTCCTGAAAACCTCAGAACAGCCCGAGGACAAGGAGGAAGAGTCTCCACTGACGATCCTCAACAAGGACAGAACCGCAGTGATGATTGAAACCGGAGGACAGGGGAGTGAGTCACGAGGCTGAGGGGGAATAAAACAGAGAGACGGTGATGTTAGGCTGCTACACATTATAAACACTGCGTTTCCTCCTCCTGTAGAATCAGACGTCTTTGTACTCTCACCATGAGTGTGATCGGTGGCGTGTGGGTCAGACACACACAGATCATTGAGATGCAGGAGGTTTTAATCTTCAGCTGCTCCGCAATTGAAAAGTGATGCTCTTCTCCTACGAGAACAGAAAATATATCAGTCACATTTTTAATGACTTTTAACTTGTTCACTTTTCTAATGTGTTTATCACAGTGTGTTACCTGTGGTGTCTGTGCCCAGGAGAGTCTGACCAGTGATAATGTGGAGGGGCAGCAGGAGGATTCTCACAGCCCGAGCTGTGTGGACGGTGTCTCTGAGGAAGAGAAACACAGAGAATGAAACTACAACCAGTTCAAACTGAGGTTGTACTGGTGAACGTGTGGGAGTGTGAACAGGTGCTCACTGATGATGACGACCTCCGCGCAGAAAAGCAGCTGCTGCACCAATGAGGTCCGAGGGTTTGGTGATGTTCAGCATGGACGATAGAAGACGAGTGACACGTTGGTCCGGGACACAGTCATCAGTGCTGGAGCTGCTGAAAACAAACATGGAGGAACTTAAACCTAAATCTGAACCTTGTTATAAATATTTGTTTCTTTTTACATTGTGTTTAGGTACCAACTGTGGTTTAAGCCAGCCACCAGGGGGCAATCAACAAATTGTGGCTTCCCTTTAGTGGAGCGGTCATGTCGTCCATCTTTACATATGATGCTTTGTTGCATTGTTCCCATGACTACTATCTTCAAACCATCAAACCATATGAGGGAGCTGTCTACCTGTATGCAGCCAGAATGATGTCCATCAGAGGGAGGGTGAGTTGACTGTATCCTGCCGCCACCAGCTCCTCCAGGGAGTCTGCGACTGTCCCGAGCAGCTTGTCCCGGAGAGGCTGCCGGGCCCGAGCCAGGAGCAGAGCCAGCAGCTTGAGAATCTGCTGACTCTGATGGAGCCGGGTGTTTTCTTTGGGAAGCAGCGACTCCTTGAGGAACTGTGAGATTGTCCCGAGCACAGCAGAGTAATCTTGGCTGGAGGGCTCCACGTCAGTGATGGAGGTTTGTGTCCTCTTGACTTTGCCGTGATCCTTAAATGTGCCGTCACATCCCGGCTGAAAGAAGATCAGGGTGTGGGCGAGCGTTTGATTTGCAGCTGAGGCAACAAACAGACTCGAGTCCGTCTGAAGTTGTAGGAGCGGCACAAGGAAATCTGTAGAATAAAAAAACGAAAGATTAAAATGTAAAATGTTCTGTCAGAACTAACACGTTGTGAGGAGAAGGTTTCCAACATGAAGACTCACCTGCTTGTACAAAGAAAGTAAAAGCCTTCGAATGCTGCAGCATGTTCCTCAAGCCCTGGATCCAGCCAATCCGTATACAGGGATCCTCCCAGAGCCCGGCGTCACGCCAGTGCTGAGGGTTGAACGCCATGTCCAGAACAGAGCCCTGCGACAGAGGGGGGGCATCACCAGAGTCAGGTTACAGTCAGCTGGATTTAGAACAGTAAGTGAGAGTAGTTTAGTAAAAGTACACGAGTTCTACCTGAAGCGTTTTGAAGCCGTCCTCGGTGGCGGCTATTAAACCAGAGAGTTTGAGGGTGAAGCAGATGACACCAGGGTCTGATGAGGTTTGGAGAACCACAGCGGAGATGAACTCGAGCAGACATGGACACGTCTCCTGCACAGATCCACCTATTAAAGTCAAATGACACGTTTGAACACACAGTTATTTGGGAAATGTGCTCCATTCATCACGCATAACATCAAGACACAAGTTACAGGAGGCGTCTCAGGAACATTTTAAGTAAAGATCACATTCAAAGCAATAAACTGATTAATCAATTAAGAAGAAAAACTTAAACTGCAACTGTTTTAATGGCTGTTTATTCACCATTGCAGTGGAAAATGTCCAACAACCACTGATGCCTGTTTTTCAAATGTGGACCTGAAAGTAACAACGAAAGTGTGTGTGTGTGTGTGTGTGTGTGTGTGTGTGTGTGTGTGTGTGTGTGTGTCTGTAGGGATGAATGAATGGTACCGACCAGCCTCGGTCAGTCCCGTGAACCAGTCCAGCAGCTTCTCCAGGCTGGTGTCATCGGGCAGAGAGGACCCTGAGCCCCGCAGCACCTCACACACCCGGGGCAGCAGCGACACACACTCTCGGTCCATGGCTCCGGTCCCTTCACACCAACACTCAGGCAACACACTAGGAAGAAGCTATGTTTTTAGCACGTGCTAGCTAAAAAAACAACAACACACGCTGTAGTTTCTTTCCTTGTAGTTTCTCTAATCGAGCATCTCGCGGGAAACAGTGTGACGTTTCCCGGGTGTCTCTTTCTTTCTTCCGGGTGAAACATGAGCGTCACAGTAAAAAAAAACCCACCAGCCCCGTTCACCGATCTGTAAACAAACCGAGAAGGCTGGGCTACACACGCGGCGCCATCTTTGTTGGTTCCATGTGTTTTATAGCTCGGCTTTGTCCGCGCAGCGCCGCTTCCCCCTTCGATCCGGTTCCGGCGCGACGTTTCCGCCGCATCGTCCATTTTCCCCGTAGCCGCACATGGTGCCACACCGGCCCGACACCGCCAGCCTCCCCTCGCTTTAGCTTTGTTTTTAAAGCTCACGCACCCGTCTCCCAGGCCTGTTAAATGCAAGACACGGTGGATATGGTGGACGACCCCGAGTACGACGAGGAGGAACCCTCCTTCAGCGACCCGGAGGACTTCGTGGATGACGTCGAGGATGAGGGTGAGCGGCGGCAGGAAACACGCCGGCTTTACGGCCTGGTGCTAACAGTTAGCACGTAGCCGCAGCGGGCTCAGAGGCGGCCGGTGCTACGGATGCTACCGCGTTAGCTTGTCCGATTTATCTCCAGGGATTCGGTTAAAGAAGTTAGCATAATACATATAGTTCACTTAAAGCGTATCCTGGCTAACATTAGCCGGTGATTAGCCGCCCACGGAAGCCTCTTGCAGGCTGTGGCCCAGTCGCTGTCATTAGATGATTGAACCAGCACGGCGGTTCGGTAGAAGCTAACAGGAAGCATTGTTAACGTGTGAATGAGACGCGGAGGCTCCATTGTGACCCTTCAAACTGTGGATCACACCAACCGGCTGCTAATAACTGTCACCTCGGTGCTGAAGGGAGGTAAAGGGCTGCTCGATGAGCCCGATCCCCCGGGCAGATAAAACGCGATGTAACCGTCCACCAGCTGGGCTTCAGTGCCCCACACGCCCGAGAGGCTCTTGTCGGTGCTTAATAAAAAATACAATACAGTACAATGAGTGACAAACCCAACGATGCAGTCCCAACACCTGCAGATGCAGCCCCTGTAGAGACAGAGAAGGTCTGTGGGGGGGGGACTGATTCATTAACAAAGGCTAAAATGACATCTTCACATTTCTAGTTTTTGCACGAAGCAAGAAGATATCTCATTGATAATCATAAGCCAGAGAGAAGCAGCAAGTACTCACTGGATTCAGCAAATTCTTGTAAAATTCCAGAAATCAATTAATTAATTATTGCACAGCACTAATTGTATCTTAGCTATTTGTGTTAAAGTGCTCTATAGTGTTGTTGTTTGTATCATTTAGCGGTCGCACATCTCAGTATATTACAATTAGAGCCTGACCGATATGAATCATCTGCCAGTGGTGATACCAATCTCAGGTAATAAGGAAATCAGATATTGGGCAATGATGTCGCCATTAAAACCCATATGACATAGACATGTAATTGAGATTTGATACACAATACAATCCACAGATTCACCATAATCTTTATCACAGAGAATAATTAGTTTCAAGAAAACACAATACGACCAAATGTATAGAATTTGAATTAAGATGTTGTCTTAATTGTCTAATTCTTTCTAAAACTAGTGTTATAATCTTCACGACAGCAGGATTCATTGGAGCACTTCTGTATTAAACTGTATTTTGCTGTCACAAGCAAACTATGTGGTTTTTAATTCATTTTTTAAAAAAGTTAGCTGATTTAGATCATGGGACTTTCCACCAGCGTATCATCACTGGGACAATTAACAACTGTGAAATCTTGACAGATACCATTAACCCCTTGATACCTTCCATTGGTATTTAAAAGTGATGTCAGTGGTCTCATGTAGTTTCAGAATTTTAGAGTTCTTTGGCCATCTGAGTGTTTTAAGAAGCACCAGGACACATCAGATAAAAGACCTATTATTGCTGCTGCCCGCCCTGACCCCTCTCTCCTTCCCCTCATAGAGCTCCTCGATGACATCCTGAAGGACAAGCCCCTGGAGGCTGACGGCATAGACTCCGTGGTGGTGGTGGACAATGTTCCCGAGGTGGGCCCAGAACGTCTGGAGAAGCTCAAGAACGTCATACACAAGATTTTCTCCAAGTTTGGCAAGATCACCAATGAGTTCTACCCAGTCGTCGAGGGCACGACCAAAGGGTACGATCCTGTCGTCTCACACGTGTGATATGAACTCTTCATGTCCTTTGTTCTGCCTTAATGTTGAATTTCAGATTCATTTGATTCTCATGGCTTCTCTTGTACACGCAGTTACATCTTCCTGGAGTATGCTGCTCCCACTCAGGCCCTCGAGGCAGTGAAGAATGCAGATGGCTACAAACTGGACAAACAGCACACGTTCAGGGTCAACCTCTTCACCGACTTTGACAAGTGAGTGCGCACTGTCGGACAAAACATGCCAGTAACATGCAAACAAGCGTGTAGGGCACAATAAGATGACGTTTCCCATTTAATCTTCTCAGGTACATGAACATCAGCGATGAGTGGGAAACTCCAGAGAAGCAGCCCTTCAAAGATTTCGTGAGTGTTTCCTGTAACAATAAGTGGACACGGTGTAATGACCAAGATTTTTGTTCTCTTGGCCACCGTATCTTGATGAACCAGTTAAATGATCAAAATGCTTTACGTTCCATTAACTTTGTGTGTTTTTCTGTCTGTTCAGGGTAACATGCGCCACTGGATCGAGGATCAAGACTGTCGTGACCAGTACAGTGTCATCTACGAAGCCGGAGAGAGGACCGCCATTTTTGCAAATGATGCCAAGGAGCCGATCGTATCTGAAGAGAGAGCGGTAAGTAGTTCTTCACACGTGGAAAATGCATGACTTGCAGATTTGTGTGAAACGTGATTCAACAGTGCTGGAATAATAATGTTTCTGTGTCTTTATTACAGCGCTGGACAGAGACGTACGTGCGCTGGTCTCCCAAAGGCACCTATCTGGCCACATTCCACCAGCGTGGCATTGCATTGTGGGGCGGCGAGAAGTTCAAACAGATTCAGAGGTTCAGCCATCAGGGCGTGTCCCTCATCGACTTCTCACCATGTGAGAGGTAATCAACATTTCTGTTTGGCAGCTGATAAAAGGCTTTTAACTGTGCACATATATGTGATTAGAAATGATAAAGACGATTGACTGCTTGACATCTTAATGCTGCTGTTTTGAAATCAAATCTTAAATTGCAGTTATGAAATATGGCTCATTATTATTCTGCTGTCCTCCCCTTCACCATATCTAAAAGATGGATGTAGATATTGTAACTAAATTCACAAAAGTCTCTTTTTTGCTTGTTAATGCAGAAAAGAGACAGAGTTAGTGCCTTCATCCGCACACAGCTTCCATGTGAACATTTTTATTGAGAAGGAAAAGCAGTAGAATTTCCTCCAAAATAGTGATGATTAAATTGAATTGACCCTTGTCCATCATGTGGTCTTGTACATCCCATGGTTTATGACAATGAGATGCTCCTTAATGTGTAGTAAAAGCGCAGTGAGGATGTACACAATGATGGATATTGTTGGGTGAAATGTGCAGAGTCTGAGCTTTCTGACGCTTTATGTGCGGTTGTGATGTCCTCAGGTACGTGGTGACCTTCAGTCCACTGATGGACACCAAGGAGGACCCACAGGCGATCATCATCTGGGACATCCTGACCGGACAGAAGAAGAGAGGCTTCCACTGTGAGAGCTCCGCACACTGGCCCATATTCAAGTGAGTTCATTTTATACTTCTCTTCTTCTAAAAATGTCATTTTCAACCTCACTGTTTTTTGCACTTGTTACTGTCGTGGTGTTTGAATGTTATTTACCTGTTTTCAGATGGAGCCATGATGGGAAGTTCTTTGCCAGGATGACGCCAGACACGCTGAGCATCTACGAAGCTCCTGTAAGTAAACTTACAAAAAAATATGTAGTTGTGTTTGTGTTTCTATGTATTCGTGTTTTAAATGTGCAAGTAGCATTTAACACCAAGTTTCTGCTCCTTCCAGTCTATGGGCTTGCTCGACAAGAAGAGTCTCAAGATTACCGGGATCAAGTAAGACTCCTTGATAATGATTTTCTGATTTACATCTAATAATTCTGTGATTTCAGTTGTGAGAGCATTCAGTGTGGATGTTTTTTAACAAGTGTGTGTGTTTGTGTCTACAGGGACTTCTCATGGTCTCCTGGTGACAACATCCTAGCATTCTGGGTCCCTGAGGACAAAGACATCCCAGCCAGAGTGACTCTGATGCAGATGCCCACCCGTCAGGAGATCCGGGTCCGCAACCTTTTCAATGTTGTCGACTGCAAACTGCACTGGCAGAGGAATGGAGATTACCTGTGTGTCAAAGTGGACAGGACTCCTAAAGGAACACCGGTACACAGATGGAACGAGGAAGAGGGGAAACAGGAGGGATCTGACTGGTGGAAAATCAAATTCTAAATCTAGTTTTTTGTCTTTTAGGGTGTGGTCACCAACTTTGAAATCTTCCGCATGAGAGAGAAGCAGGTTCCTGTCGATGTAGTGGAGATGAAGGGTAAGAACATAAACACACAAAGGAAAGGTAACTCTGTGTTAGAGTCTTGTTGAAGAAGAAGCCTGATCTATCGTCGGTTGTGTTCATCTTTCCAGAGGGCATCATAGCTTTTGCGTGGGAGCCCAACGGCAGCAAGTTCGCTGTTCTCCACGGAGAGTCTCCTAGAATCAACGTCTCCTTCTATCATGTCAAAAACAACGGCAAGATCGATCTCATAAGTGAGTAGATTGGACACACACATTAACCGTTCTCTTGACACTGTTGCACAGTAAAAGACGCTCTACAAACATCCACTGAATGTGCCACTGTGTTGTTTGTTTCCACAGAGATGTATGACAAGCAGCAGGCCAACAGCATTTTCTGGAGCCCCCAGGGACAGTTTCTGGTGCTGGCTGGACTCCGGAGGTACGTGTCTGTGAGAGACACAAGCAGCTGATGACAAACTAAACTTTTCTGACACCTCGTATGAGAGCTCAGCTCCTGATTCTAACTCTTATCTGAGGCTCAATTTTATATATTTGCGTGCGTGCGTGTGTAACCTTTGTTGTTTTCTTTTGTGCGTAGTATGAACGGAGCTCTTACCTTTGTGGACACGTCAGACTGCACCATGATGAACATAGCGGAGCACTACATGGCCTCGGACGTGGAGTGGGACCCAACCGGTCGCTACGTTGTCACCTCCGTCTCCTGGTGGAGCCACAAGGTACAGGAATCCTCCGATATGAGCTTTACACAGACATATCAGTATCACTCTTGTCTTATCTGTTTGCTGATATGAAAACATATTCTACAGAATAAACAATGCAGAAAGTATGTGTATCTATGTACATATTTTTACAATTTAAATATATTTGTTTCATTTAGAGTTATAATAAAGTTAATGGTTAAACTGTAAAATACAAACTAACTAATAAAACCTCACACTGACCTGTTTGTGTGTCTAGGTGGACAATGCGTACTGGCTGTGGACGTTCCAGGGTCGTCTCCTTCAGAAGAACAACAAGGACCGCTTCTGTCAGCTGCTGTGGAGACCCCGACCTACGACCCTGCTCAGTGCAGATTCCATCAAGGTACCACTTTGTCATAATGTAATATACACACTGTGTGTGTGGCGTGTGGAGTCACTGATGACAAACTTAACTTTTCTGACACCTCGTATGGCTCACGACCACAATGTTCTCTGTTTTCTTAATGGCTCTTGATTGGTTGCTCTTCACACATTCAACACTCTCTTTCTCTTGCAGACGATCAAGAAGGATCTTAAGAAATACTCAAAGATCTTTGAGCAGAAGGATCGTCTGAGCCAGTCCAAGGCTTCCAAGGTTTGACTTACTCCATTTCTCAAACTATATTTTACCATTTTTTTTATGTTTCTGTACATGTTAAGTTAGTGATAAAGTAAAAAGCTGTTGACAGATAATGTGATTTTAAAAAAAAAGAAAGCATCACAGGCAGATTTCTTTCTTTCAAGAAGAGGATTAAAAATCAGCTTTGAAGCAAAACTGCAGTAATTCCAATGCTTTAAATTAGAAAAGCTTCCTGTTTACAAGCCCTAATATGAGTCTATAATAAAGCTGTCACAAGTATAACAGAGTTTTAACACAATATGTCGTTCTGTGTGAGTAGGAGCTGGTGGACAAGCGCAGGACCATGATGGAGGATTACCATCAATACAGGGAGAAGGCGGTACAGACCTACCTGGAACAGAAGAGCCTGCGCCTCGAGCTCAGAGGAGGTGAGACCTCTCACTTTAATAATCCTCACCCTTCACTTCCCTCTACACATTTAAATTAGGAAAAATCTCTGACTGTATGTTTTGTCTTTACAAGGCGTGGACACTGATGAGCTGGACAGCAACGTGGACGATTGGGAAGAGGAGACTATCGAGTTTTTTATCAACGAAGAAATCATTCCTCTCGGAGATCTGTAGTCCCCTCCGCAGGTAACACTCCAACACACTGTCATTCATTGTGCTGTTGTTGCATTTCATGATTAACTGAAACACAATTATTAAACAATAGAGGACGACATCTGCTCAGTGAATTGATTTAACTTCTCTCTCCGTCCCAGTCGTTCCGTTTTTGTGTGGAAAGAGGAGAGAGGAACTTCGTCATTGATTGGAGAAGGACGACGACCACGCTGTGAATCTTGAGGTTCGTCACAAGCCTCAACCTTCAACGTTAGCGACATCATCAAAGCCCGCCTCGCAGATCGGCAGCCACGTCGAGGGACAGGAGAGGATTCTTTCTACTGAATACTTTCTCTTTGTCTCTCACCATCATCCGCCCCCTTTCTTTCTCCGTGGAACTTGATATTTAGTAAGACAGCGTCCTCTTTTCTATTCATTAATTGGAGTCACCCACCCGAATCTCGGCCGCGTCTCTCATTGGACCTTCTTCATCCTCTGGGTTGTTTCTGAACCAGTCTCACCATGCTAGTGTGTCACCACAGGGCAGCACAGGGGGCCGTACCGGTGTGGGGCGGAGGTGTTGTGGCTAAACAAGAAGCCTTGTTAATAAAAGTGTTGATGTGGCGCTATAGTGGCCTGTATCCTCCTCCTTTCAGACTGGGCTTTCACACAGGGAGAGGTTGTGCAGTGGGAATAACTTTAAATAAACATTCAAAGTCATTACTACCTGCTCCTGTCTGCGTGTTGGATTCTTTATTACATTACAGGATTACTATTAAACTGCTTTACCGATTTCCATGAAATGTTTGTGAAGGGATGAGGTATGAGGACCAAGTGAAGAACCCATAGATTAAGAGCAGGTCCAGGAATTTTATTTCCTCTTCTTTAACATGGGTGGAGGTTTGGACTAATTTAGGATTTAACATTTTCTCATGTTAACAAATGGATGATAATGTAATTATGCATCTTTATGATCAGAATGAATGGTTTATTATTCTGGAATTTTAAATGGACAGTTTTCTATCAACCGTTCAGTCATTAGCATCAGTGAAAGCATATTTGCGTTTTGAGTGGGAAAGAAAAAATATTTCAACCATCATTGGTTGAAATATTTTTTCAACAAATTTAAAGATTTTAAATTTGAAATACATCTAGGTTTGATTGCGTCTTTAGTTTTTTTCAGTTTGGGTTTTAAACACGTCTGTGTGATGCATTCTGATCTTCATGTTCATGTGGAGCTGATAACCAAGGTACTTTATGATCCTGCTGTGGCAAGAATACATAGTTTTATATCTAGGATGTGTGTGATCCAGTCACATTCAGAACAAATCACATCTCATAAACACATTAAAGTTCTCACCACTGCCAACACAACACTGAGCTGCCACTAGAGGTCGATGTTTCTGAAGTTTAAGGTCTGGAAGTGTTCTCTCTCTTTTCTGCATGAAGGTTAAAGTTATGTTTCACTTTTGTCATAGATTTTAAAATCTAACTCAAAAACCATTTACTCTGCTATTATTTAAAAAAGCTAAACAAAATTTTGTATGAAAACAACGCAGTTCTGCAGAAAGTCACCAGACAGGGAACAGTTGGTCTTTGTTTTGAGATGTGCTTTATAAATAAAGATGTGATTTATTATTATGAAATGCATCTATTTGATTTGACTTTCATTGTTACTGTATGTTGTGAATGAAGGATAACACACTCTGCCTCTCACTGAAAGCTCCTCTTAACACCAGGTATGAACAGGCCGCTGTGAAATGCAGTAAATCCTCAAAAACCAACAACGACACAACCAGCTCCTCCCAGTCAGAATATTTCTTTGTCTCCTCCCTTCACAGATGTGTACGTGTAAGGACCAGTGAACAACAAGCCCTGAACTGTTGGAGATGAGTCACTGCAGGGAGTGAAGGAGAGAGGGAGGAGCAGAGATCTGTTTCTGTTCAGAGGAAGTGAAACTATTCCACAGTCACTGACACCAGCTGAAATGGCGCAGCAAGAAAATCAACTGGACAGAGAAAGATTCTGCTGTTCGATCTGTCTGGATCCACTGAAGGATCCGGTGACTACTGGCTGTGGACACAGCTACTGTCTGAGCTGTATTAACACCCACTGGGACAATGAGGATGAGAGAGGAAGCTACAGCTGCCCTCAGTGTAGACAGACCTTCACACCGAGGCCTGTCCTGGTGAAAAATACCATGTTAGCTGATTTAGTGGAGGAGCTGAAGAAGACTGGACTCCAAGCTGCTCCTGCTGATCACTGCTATGCTGGACCTGAAGATGTGGCCTGTGATTTCTGCACTGGGAGAAAACTGAAAGCTCTCAAGTCCTGTTTGGTTTGTTTAGCCTCTTTTTGTGAAAAACACCTCCAGCCTCATTTTCAGTCACCTCCATTTAAGAAGCACAAGCTGGTGGAGCCCTCGGAGAAGCTCCAGGAGAACATCTGCTCTTGTCACAATGAGGTGATGAAGATGTTCTGCCGCACTGATCAGCAGTGTATCTGTTATCTCTGCTCTGTGGATGAACATAAAGACCACGACACAGTGTCAGCTGCAGCAGAAAGGACTGAGAGGCAGAGAGAGCTTGGGCTGAGGAGACAAACAATCCAGCAGGGAGTCCAGGACAGAGAGAAAGATGTGAAGCTGCTTCAACAGGAGGAGGAGACCGTCAATGGCTCTGCTGATAAAGCAGTGAAGGACAGTGAGAAGATCTTCACTGAGCTGATCCGTCTGCTGAAGAAAAGAAGCTCTGATGTGAAGCAGCAGATCAGATCCAAGCAGCAAACTGAAGTGAGTCGAGTCAGAGAGCTTCAGAAGAGACTGGAGCAGGAGATCACTGAGCTGAAGAGGAAACATCATGAACTGAAGCAGCTCTCAGACACAGAGGATCACAACCAGTTTCTACACAACTACCCCTCACTGTCACCACTCAGTGAATCTACACACTCATCCAGCATCAGGATCCGTCCTCTGAGGTACTTTGAGGACGTGACAGCAGCTGTGTCACAGGTCAGAGGTCGACTACAGGACATTCTGAGTGAGACAGAGACAGAGATTTTACAGATTATGTCTCAAGTGGATGTTTTACTGCTACAACCAGAGCCCAAGACCAGAGCTGACTTCTTAAAATATTCACAGGAAATCACACTGGATCCAAACACAGCAAACAAACATCTGTTATTATCTCAGGGAAACAGAAAAGTAACAGTAATGAGTAAAGAACAGTCTTATTCTGATCACCCAGACAGATTCAATGTTTGGTGGCAGGTCCTGAGTAGAGAGAGTCTGACTGGACGTTGTTACTGGGAGGTGGGGATGAGAGGACTAGTTGATGTAGCAGTCACATACAAGAATATCAGCAGAGCAGGAGACTCAGGATGTCGATTTGGATTCAATGATAAATCTTGGTTGTTACATTGTTATGGAAACAGTTATATCTTTTATTACAACAGGATCATGACTCCAGTGTCAGGTCCTCGGTCCTCCAGAGTAGGAGTGTACCTGGATCACAGTGCAGGTGTTCTGTCCTTCTACAGAGTCTCTGACACCATGACTCTCCTCCACAGAGTCCAGACCACATTCACTCAGCCTCTCTATGCTGGAGTTTGGGTTCATTCTGGATCCACAGCTGAGTTCCGTAAACTCAAATAGACTTGAGTCATTAAAAGCAGTGATTTAAACCTGGAGGATCCTGTATCGTGTTGGCATCTGATAGTGATGGTGGACCACGATTGAGGTGGCAGCTGAACATGGACTATGATTACAACAAGACTGCTTGATATATAATATTTCTCTTCCTGATGTTCTCCTTTACACGAGGCATCTATTGCACTTCAGTCCGTCCTGGGAGAGGGATCCCTCACATGTGGCTCTCTGAGGTTTCTATGTTCTTTTTAAACTGTTAAAATGTTTTTTTTGGTAGTTTTTCCTTTCTCTTGTTGAGGGTTAAGAACAGAGGATGTTACACCTTGTTAAAACCCTGTGAGACAAATTGTATTTGTGAATATGGGCTATACAAATAAAATTTGATTGATTGATTGATTTAGATTCTGTGTTTTTATCATTTACTCCTTTTGTCTCCATGTTTGTTGCTCAAAGTTCGTCGTCGTGACGTTTCTGCTCCGCACAGAGATCAGCTGTCAATCAAACACTGACCTTCCTGCACCACAGATATTCAGTTCTCACTTTGTAAAGACAGAATTCTACAATTACACTGACATGAATGTGTTTGAAAGAAATAATGTTGCTGTTGTTTTCTAAATCAATGTAGAAATAAGGTTCCCTGATGTTTTATAACCTGTATTGATCCTGATCATCATCAATGAGCTGATTATTGGTTCTTTTCTTTTCCACATGTGAGATGGAGGTGAAACAAACTGACTGTGTGTCCATGAACTCACTGAACAAGAGTCATTGAACAGACTTTACTGATGAAATGAACTCAGAGCGTCAACATGTCCAACAGATCGACTTCACTTTGGTTTGATTTACAGTCCATCAGTGTTATGAGATGTTAGGTCACATTGTAAATGTGGAACCTGGTTTGTTTTTATCACGGCTCATCTCTGTAAAGTTTGAATCCACTCGTCCTCATTGTATTTACATATTTAGTGAACGGGCATATTTATCTGCTGCAGCGTAGGTTTCTGTTCTTTTTGATTTCCATGATCTGAACTAGCAGTTCCACTGGAGAGTGTCCTGATCGAGTCCCTCTGAGGGTTTGTTCTGCAGCTCTCATCACATTTGATAAGCTGTATTTGTGAATTTGAGAATTCAGAATCCACTAGAGGTCAGTGTTTAACATCTGTCCCTTATTTTATTTCATGTAAAACCTTTAAAATCAAACAGCAGCAGAAACACTGCAGCAGCTGTTACTTTCTGTTTCCTGTAGAGGGCGACAGATTCACACCACCAGGAACAGCTACTGTCTCACAGCACCCCTTAGTGGACAACAGGGAGAGGTTGTGCAGTGGGAATAACTTTAAATAAACATTCATAGTCATCACTACCTGCTCCTGTCTGCGTGTTTGATTCTTTATCACATTACAGGATTACTATTAAACTGCTTTACCGATTTCCATGAAGTGTTTGTGAAGGGATGAGGTATGAGGACCAAGTGAAGAACACATAGATTTAGAGCAGGTCCAGGAATTTTATTTCCTCTTCTTTAACATGGGTGGAGGTTTGGACTAATTTAAGATTTAACATTTGCTCATGTTAACAAATGGATAATGTTGTAATTATGCAGCTTTATGATCAGAATGGTTTATTATTATGGAATTAATTCCCCAGTCCTTTAAAAGACAGTTTTCTATCAACTGTTCACAGTCATTAGAATCAGTGAAAGCATATTTGCGTTTTGAATGGGAAAGAACAAATATTTCACCCATCATTGGTGGAAATATATTGAAAGATTTAAAATTTGAAATAAATCCAGGTTTGATTAGGAGCTTTAGGTTTCTTCAGTTTGGGTTTTAAACACGTCTGTGTGATGCATTCTGATCTTCATGTTCATGTGGAGCTGGTAACCAAGGTACTTTATGATGCTGCTGTGATTTCAAACACATGGCAAGAATATATAGTTTTATATCTCGGATGTGTGTGATCCAGTCACATTCAGAACAAATCACATCTCATAAACACATTAAGTTCTCACCACTACCAACACAACACTGAGCTGCCACTAGAGGTCGCTGTATCTTAAGTTTAAGGTCTGGAAGTGTTCTCTCTTTTCTGCATGAAGGTAAAAGTTATGTTTTACTTTTCTCATAGATTTTAAAATCTAACTCAAAAACCATTTACTCTGTTTTAATAAAAAAAAAGCTGAGTTAAATTTTGTATGAAAACGAAGCAGTTCTTCAGAAAGTGACCGGTCAGGGAACAGTTGGTCTTTGTGCATTCACACCTCTCAGGTTCATAGTTGATCACTAATGGAAAAGTGAGGTCGGACACTAAAGGCTGCAGAGATCTTCTTCCTCATTAACCTGAACACACCTAGTGTAAGAAAACACCAGTCAGCTAATCCTTATCTATAAAGCACTTACTGGAAAAGGTATAGAATGTACATGAATGTACCTGAACCTGCAACATTAGACTTTAACACAAGATATAAACCACATCAGTCATTTCTTCACATGTAGATTCTCCTGGTTCTCTGTGGGGGGGTGGTGGTGTTAATGTGGTGTGGCTGTAACTTTCAGCTGCCTGGTCCTTCTGTTGTGGAGACAGCAGCCGCCCCATCGTTTCCCCCCCGGCTCACTGCTGTTATATATATTCGTTAAGCTGCAGCTCCAGGGTCTTGGTTCCATGATGGATGTTTAGGTTTTCATGACAGAGTCAAGTGAGGAATAGGAGGAGATATACAGTGAGTGCTCAGAGACAGAAAAACACCAAGTGTAATGTAAGGTTACAACCCTGCACTAAAAAATATGATCCCACTTGAACTTTGATTTTTGATGTTTGGACTCATTCATACGGAGGCGGCACTTTATGATGATAGAAACAAACAGTGTCATTTGTTTTATTGAGGTAAATGAATGTTAGAAAAGATATAAAGATAATGTCTGTGTGGTGAACGAAGTAGAAATGACCATGGTGATGAAATACTAAGTCAAAACATGACTTACCATGTAAAATAAAGAGAAACTAAATTTTATTAACTAAACATTATGACTCGGTCAAAATTGTGATACAGAGTAAATAATCAAACCCAACAGTTCCCACAATGAGCAAAAAACCAACAACACAACCAGCTCCTCCCAGTCAGAATATTTCTTTGTCTCCTCCCTTCTCAGGTGTGTAGGTGTAAGGACCAGTGAACAACAAGGTGTGGACTGTGGGAGATGAGTCAATGCAGGAAGAGAAGGAGAGAGGGAGGAGCAGAGATCTGTTTCTGCTCAGAGGAAGTGAATCTATTCTACAGTCACTGGCACCAGCTGAAATGGCGCAGCAAGAAAATCAACTGGAGAGAGAAAGATTCTGCTGTTCGATCTGTCTGGATCCACTGAAGGATCCGGTGACTACTGGCTGTGGACACAGCTACTGTCTGAGCTGTATTAACACCCACTGGGACAAAGAGGAGGAGAGAGGAAGCTATAGCTGCCCTCAGTGTAGACAGACCTTCACACCGAGGCCTGTCCTGGTGAAAAACACCATGTTAGCTGATTTAGTGGAGGAGCTGAAGAAGACTGGACTCCAAGCTGCTCCTGCTGATCACTGCTATGCTGGACCTGAAGATGTGGCCTGTGATTTCTGCACTGGGAGAAAACTGAAAGCTCTCAAGTCCTGTTTGGTTTGTTTAGCCTCTTATTGTGAAAAACACCTCCAGCCTCATCTTCAGTCACCTCCATTTAAGAAGCACAAGCTGGTGGAGCCCTCGGAGAAGCTCCAGGAGAACATCTGCTCTCGTCATGATGAGGTGATGAAGATGTTCTGCCGCACTGATCAGCAGTGTATCTGTTATCTCTGCTCTGTGGATGAACATAAAGACCACGACACAGTGTCAGCTGCAGCAGAAAGGACTGAGAGGCAGAGAGAGCTCGGGCTGAGGAGACAAACAATCCAGCAGAGAGTCCAGGACACAGAGAAAGATGTGAAGCTGCTTCAACAGGAAGAGGAGGCCGTCAATGGCTCTGCTGATAAAGCAGTGAAGGACAGTGAGAAGATCTTCACTGAGCTGATCCGTCTGCTGAAGAAAAGAAGCTCTGATGTGAAGCAGCAGATCAGATCCAAGCAGCAAACTGAAGTGAGTCGAGTCAGAGAGCTTCAGGAGAGACTGGAGCAGGAGATCACTGAGCTGAAGAGGAAAGACCATGAACTGAAGCAGCTCTCAGACACAGAGGATCACAACCAGTTTCTACACAACTACCCCTCACTGTCACCACTCAGTGAATCTACACACTCATCCAGCATCAGGATCCGTCCTCTGAGGAACTTTGAGGACGTGACAGCAGCTGTGTCACAGGTCAGAGGTCGACTACAGGACATTCTGAGTGAGACAGAGACAGAGATTTTACAGATTGTGTCTCAAGTGGATGTTTTACTGCTACAACCAGAGCCCAGGACCAGAGCTGACCTCTTAAAATATTCACAGGAAATCAAACTGGATCCAAACACAGTAAACAAACATCTGTTATTATCTCAGGGAAACAGAAAAGTAACAGTAATGAGAGAAGAACAGTCTTATTCTGATCACCCAGACAGATTCACTGTTTGGCCTCAGGTCCTGAGTAGAGAGAGTCTGACTGGACGTTGTTACTGGGAGGTGGGGATGGAGGTGAGAGGAGCACTTAGTGTAGCAGTCACATACAAGAATATCAGCAGAGCAGGAAACTCAGGTGAATGTAGATTTGGATACAATGATAAATCTTGGTCGTTACAATGTTATGGAAACAGTTATAACTTTTATTACAACAGCATCAGGACTCCAATGTCAGGTCCTCTGTCCTCCAGAGTAGGAGTGTACCTGGATCACAGTGCAGGTGTTCTGTCCTTCTACAGCGTCTCTGACACCATGACTCTCCTCCACAGAGTCCAGACCACATTCACTCAGCCTCTCTATGCTGGAGTTTTGGTTTATCATTATTCTGGAGACACAGCTGAGTTCTGTAAACTCAAATAGACTCGAGTCATTAAAAGCAGTGATTTAAACCTGGAGGATCCTGTGTCTAGCTGGCTGATCCTGATAAAAATGTCGGATCCTGTATCGTGTTGGCATCTGATAGTGGTGGTGGACCACGATTGAGGTGGCAGCTGACCGTGGACTATGATTACAACAAGACTGCTTGATGTATAATATTTCTCCTCAGATACTCGACCATTAATGACAATAATCCATCAACTCATTGACCTTCCATTATGCTAGAAAGTGTTTATTCTAATCAATCTTATCTTCCTGATGTTCTCCTTTACACGAGGCATCTATTGCACTTCAGTCCGTCCTGGGAGAGGGATCCCTCACATGTGGCTCTCTGAGGTTTCTATGTTCTTTTTAACCTGTTAAAATGTTTTTTTAGTAGTTTTTCCTTTCTCTTGTTGAGGGTTAAGAACAGAGGATGTCACACCTTGTTAAAGCCCTATGAGACAGATTGTAGTTGTGAATATTTGCAATACAAATAAAATTTGATTGATTGATTGATTTAGATTCTGTGTTTTTATCATTTACTCCTTTTGTCTCCATGTTTGTTGCTCAAAGTTCGTCGTCGTGACGTTTCTGCTCCGCACAGAGATCAGCTGTCAATCAAACACTGACCTTCCTGCACCACAGATATTCAGTTCTCACTTTGTAAAGACAGAATTCTACAATTACACTGACATGAATGTGTTTGAAAGAAATAATGTTACTGTTGTTTTCTAAATCAATGTAGAAATAAGGTTCCCTGATGTTTTATAACCTGTATTGATCCTGATCATCATCAATGAGCTGATTATTGGTTCTTTTCCTTTCCACATGTGAGATGGAGGTGAAACAAACTGACTGTGTGTCCATGAACTCACTGAACAAGAGTCAC